>NC_056726.1:773607651-773772651 GCF_019279795.1 Protopterus annectens | reverse complement strand
TGTGGAGGTAGGTTGGGTCGGAAGTGTATACTTCAACTGTCTTATAGCTAAATTCTACATCTCTTACCTAGTAGACCTGTAGAGGGAATGTTTATTAACACTACCTGACTGTTTCTGGACATTCTGCAAATATCTGTACAGTTGAGAGGTATGATTATGCATACAGCTTACTACCACTCCCAGGATATAAACCATGGCTATCTGCTAAAAATATAACAATTTAAGTCTCATCAGAGTGTGCTATTTGGTTATTGCTGTCTGTTCCTTTGGTGTTTTCTGTTTAAGTCTCTCTTGGTTGTACAATCTGACCTTGTAATTACAAAAGTCTTATACAGACATTCCTAGATATATTTTTATGTAGCACAGTGTGAGAAACAGTAGTTGACACAACAGTACTATTCTGATATCAGATGTTGGTGAATGCTACATGTCTGGCCATACAATACCTGAGTAAACACTACCAGTCCAGGATTTAAATCTTTATTGGCAGGCAGTTACAGTTTTCTTATCTGACAGACATGTAGGGGGGAATGTTTGTGAACGCTACCTGACTGTTTCTATACATATTCCCAGATTCCCAGTTAATATTATGAACATATCACTCAGTCTCTTAATGCACACACTCTGGACAAAGCTTTACAAAATGGGGGGTACAGATAGGGACATATTTTGAATTTTGCACTCATAAACTTGGAGAGTTGCTAGAGTGACAGGATTTGTTTTAATATATATTTTTTGAAAGTTTTGAGGTCTGAAAATCAAATGTATGTCATTATTTAGTGACTACAATTCTGAGATCATCCCACTGATTTGCCAGGGGACAGAGGAACAGGCAGAAAATATGAGCCAGTTATCTGGACATTCTGCAAACATCTGTACAGTTGAGCGGTATGATTATGCAAACAGCTTGCTACCACTCCCAAGATTCGAACCATGGCTGTGTCTGCTAAAAATACAACACTTTAAGTTTCATCAGAGTGTGCTATTTGGATATTGTAGTCTATTTTTTCAATGTTTTCTGTCTAAGTCTTTCTTGGTTGTACAATCTGATCCTGTACTTACAACAGTCTTATACAGACATTCCTAGACATGTTTTATGTAGCACAGTGTACGTAACAGTGGTTAACACAACATTACTATTGAGAGAATGCAGCACTAAATGCCATACAATACCAGAGTAAACACAACCAGTCTGGGATTTAGAACTTTATTGCCAGGCAGTTACAGTTTTATTTAAATATGACTTATATGGGACTATTACTGTCATACTGTCTGGTTTATTCAGTACAACCCATGCACAGTTTTAATACTTCCAGGTGACTTTCTACTACTTTATATTTATTTGGTATGACTACTACAAGCAGGATTGTTACTCACCAGCCTCACCACACAGCCTTGTCAACCTACTAGCATGGGCTTTCTGATTCACAGCCCGCTCAGCTGCAGCTGTAAGGGAAATAGAGAAATATTTAGACATACTTATCCATCACATATACAGGCTGGACATTAGTAAACAGTTATTGGTATGACTACTTACACACTGCTGGGATATCAACTCTCTGCCTTTCTTCATGGATCCACTCGTCCAAGAGCTCTCTCTTTTTCTGATTCAAATCGGCATAGTGGTGCCAGACCTGCTCACCAGTCAGATGGATACCAGTGGTACTGGTGAGATCATAGGTGAGATGATCCCAGGTTTCCACTTTATATTGGGAGCCCTGGTACTGGCCCTGCAGTAGTCTCTCATCATGGTTTTGTACCAGGAGTCCTACCATGACCTTGGACTCCTGTAAGCCCCAGCGCTGCACCCGGAAGCACATGCCCTCACCAACTCCTGCCTACATTGGGAAGCTGCAACCAGTTATGAGCTGTATTCCCTCCTGTGGGGGTTAAATAAGGCTGATTTCCCACCCTTTGCCATGATTGAACAGTTTTGAATATGCTGAGTTAAGCTAAGCTACAGGCAAACCTGCTTAGCTAAGATTGGCAGTACTTAAAGGGGCAGGTTCAGCACTGCTTACCAATGGGCAAATCCACTTAGCTAGGCTACTGATTGCTTAGCAGTCATATTTAAAACAATGCTTACACCTGGTAAGCAGAGCTATGCAATGCTTAGCATTGCTTATTTTTTTTTTATTTTATAGACTATCAGCTGTATGGGATTGATTCATCATCCATTACATATTATAAATTTGTTTACTGTCCCTGACATCCCCCCAATGTGCTTTCATTACATTTATTCATGTGTGACTATACTGCATGGAGCACATGTGTTTATATGGGGTTTCACAACTTTATTAAACTGATACCTCACATCTGGACCCACTGCAGTACTCTGGTTAACAAATATATGTTATTTAGTAGCTAATTATAAAAAAATGTTTATGTACTGCTTTCACATGTAAAATTGTGGCAGTGGGAATCAAACCAGGAATGACTGCTTGCAAAGTGTACACTCTAACCACTACACTATTGCAATACTTCTTATGCTGGATGTCTCTTGCTATTTAACTTCTTGTGCTGTTTAAGCCAGACTAAACATAGCTAAGCAACGGGCACACCCACGCAGCTATGCTTAAAGTTTACTGCATGTTTAAAAAAATATTTGTTGTGCTATTTTATTTGCACCCTTCAGAATATCCATGCTAATGCTGAACCTGTTATTCTATCAACTTTCTACTTTGAGGGATGATTGTCCCTTTGGGCTTTGTCCACATTCCTTACTCTGACGAGTTGGGAGGTGTGTGCTATGTGCTTATGCTAAATGCATTATTCTAACAACATTTGTCTTGGTAGGGATGATTGTCCCTTATGGCTTTGACCAGATTTGTTATCCTGATGGGTTAGGGGTGTTACGAGCATTCTCGCTCATTTTAAATTGCCAAAAGGCAATTCTAGAGTGCAGGGGGCATGTATATTGTGAGAGATCTGCTCTCAGACACACCCCCTGTGCTCGTACATGGAACTGTGTCCATTTTACAGCACAGCAGCACACCTTCACACATATGCATGGCTCGCTGCCATGCTGAACAGGAATGGTCCCTGCCGTGAAGGAATAACTTACTGCTTGCTGCTGTGTTATGTATGCATGTAAATGCAACTAACAGCAGGATAAACAGAAAGACGTGCATATGATTCCTAAAATTCTTCAAGGTACTCATCTCTTCCAGTCCTCTATTAAAACATATACAGCAGGGCACACTGTTGATACATTTTAACACAAGCAAACCTCACAGATACATTTTCAGCACAATCATCTGTACAAATCAGTTTGTTATACAAATGACATATAATTATTTACAAAATTCCATCTAGCTGTGCTGGCATATGTTACACATCCACTGCCCTACTTCTCCTGGCATGGGTGGCAGTACCTCTTATTGTAACACCTCTCCCCTCTATGAAGACTCAAGCTGTTTTTTTTTCAAGTGCCCCTTGAGAAATGTTGCTTGAGAGGAAGGAGCTTATCTGGGAATACTTTATCCCTTACCCTGTTTTGATATTCCATCTGCGTTGATATTGTTGACCCCACTACAGTGCTGCACTGTCATATCATATGCCTGCAACCCTAGGCTCCACCATAGTAACTTGCAATTTTGCTGGCTGGCTTGCTGTAGCCATAGATTATGCTCAGACACCTCCTGACTTCTACTGCAAATACTTATCACCAGGGCCTCCCTATCATGGTTAGGTTTCATCATGTTTACATGGCACAATTTGGTCATCTGCCTCCTGCCTAGCAGTTCTATCATGTAGTTAAGATCACTGACCTTCCTTAGCACTTTGGAGGATTTCTTCCAAGCTGCCTGCTGCTTATTGTGTCTGACAGGGATGAGAACCATAACCTGCTGCCCCACAGCATACTCACTGGCCTGAACATTTATGTCATACCAGACCTTTTTTGCTGTTGGGCTTCTGCCAGGTTCTCCTGGGCCAAGCCCATGAGCTCCCTGACCCTTGTCCTGAGGTTTAGGACATAGCCACAACAGACTCCTTGTGGGATTCACACTCACCCTCCCACTCATCACAAATCAAATCTAAAGGTCCCCTCACCCTATGCCCATACAACTCAAAGGGTGAAAAACCTGTGAATTCTTGGGATACCTCTGTAAACAAACAGCAGATGGGCAAATAGTTTCCCCACTCTCTCTTAAAATGGTCTGCAAATACCCATAGTATATTCTTTAGTGTAGAGTTTAACCTCTCCACAAGATCATTAGTCTAGGGATGGTAGGGGTTGGTCTTTAGGTGCTTCACCCCACAGTGCTTCCACAGACAAGCCAACAGGTCTGACATGAAATTGGTACCACTGTCAGTCAGTATTTCTCTCAGGAAACCTACTTTGCTGAAAAATTCTAACAAAGCATTTGCCACCTTCTCTGCCTCAGTGAAGGACACATCCACTGCCTCAAGGTATCTAGTAACATAATCTACAAACACCATGATATATTTCTTCCCTGTGGATGTTGGGGTACTCAGAGACCCCACAATATCCATAGCAACCCTCTGAAATGGCTCCTCAATCAAGGGCAAAGGCATCAAAGGAGCTTTGGCCTTGTCTCCTACCTTGCCTTCTTTTTGGTACTACTCACAGGTCCTGCAGTACCCTGTTACATCCGCTGCAATCCCAAGCAAATAAAATATCTGCATAATACATCTCTTGGTATGCTTTATGCCCATATGACCTGCAAAAGAAATGTCATGAGCTATGGATAGAAGTGCCAGATGGTAGGTTCTAGGCCTCCCAACTGCTGTATCAACTCATCCTCTAGCCCTCTCTCAGAGGTCCACTGTCTATAAATTAACCTTTTGTTCTAGTACAGACTCCCCTTTTCTTTGAGAATAAGGTTCCTCTTTAGCTACCTCCCTCAAGCTCTTAGTGTAAGATCTGAGAGCTGACCCTGTCTCAGCTCTATCTTTGTAATGCTTCCCAGCTATCCTTCCACAGGAAGTCTGGTATCCTCTAAGAATGGTACCTCTCTGTCAGCCTGGGTATTACCACTCACCTCTGCCTTTGCAGTCACTCTGTTCAAGGAAACATCAGTACTTAACAGCAGCTGTGGCTGATCTTCAGGATCACTGCTACATGGTAGCTTCCCCCCTGAAATAGCCACATCACCAGCTCTGGCTTTATGTGTGGTGTCTGTCTTGGTCTTCTCCAGGCTACCAGACCTACATGCCTGTCTCCAAGCCTGACTGAGTGTAACTGCATGCACACAAGGTATTGCATTATCAAAATAATTCTGTATTAAGACATCTGCAGGGATAGCCTCAAACACACCTACTTGCTTGCTTCCTTTTCCTCCCTCCCAGTCAAGGTGAACACTGGTCAAAGGCATTTGGAATAGGGTTCCTCCTATAGCTCTGACTGGAGTGGACTGCCCAAGTAAGCACTGCTCCTCTTTAACCACTGTTGGCTTCACGATGGTAATGTCAGAGGTTGTGTCCCTCTCTTAGCAGTGGCCTGTTTTCCATCCACTAAGATAAGATATAACCTCTTGTGATAGCTTGGTACCACTGTTATCTCCAGACAACTTACCACTGGCATACTGTTATTCCCACTTGCTGGCTACCCACCTTTTGTTCTCCACCTTGCATCTGCAGACATCTGTATGATACATGGCCTCACTGGTTACATTTCAAACATTTAACCATTGACCCAGGTCATGTACCTGAGCAAATGGCTTCCCCTTTTACTGGTGTACTCTGTTTTGGTGGTTTAGGCTGCCCACTATGAGTTCCCTTATATCCATGTGCAGTACTGTGTATCCCCTTCTTGTGCAATGATGCCCTGCTTGATATGCAGAGATCCTCCTTTTTTCTCAGCTCATCTGCAGAGTTGCACTCTCAGTCTGTCAACCAGATTCTCATGTCCTCAGACAAAGTGTTAAGGGCTTGTTTCCTCACCAAAAGGTCTACTAGCCCTTCAGAAGTGGTTTCCTGACATCCACTCATCCATCTATAAAAATAAGTGCTTAACTCAGCAATATAATCCCTCACACTTTCATCTGCCTTGCGTCTATGCTCACAAAACTTTTTTTTTCTGTAAGCTTCATGTATTAACTTAAACCATTCAAGTAAACAACATTTGACTGTATCATAATTTAAACAATAAAGATCAGACAACTTAGAAACAGTAGTTACAGCTTTACCATGGAGTAAGGGGGGGGGTCAGGAACCATACCCAGAGCCCTTGGCCAACATTATACTGTTTACATACCCTTTCAAATATATGAACAAAACTATCAAAATTACCACCCTCTGTAAATTGTGGAAGTAATTTACTGACCTTTATTGCTTCTATGGTTCAGTTATTCCCTTCCCCATTACCTCCATGACCCTGGTGTAGAGTCAGCATCTCCTTCAGCCTCTAAATGCCGTAGTCTCTCTGCTGATTATACTTTGACTTCCAAATGCTACAGTGTCTCTATGCTGATTCTAATTCCAAACATTTGGCCTCCAATTCAAGTATCTTTAACTCCAAATGTATTTTAGGTCTTCTGAGGAAAAGGTGAGCCGTCCTTTTTCTGAAGGCTGCAAATTCACATCATCAGACTGGTTAGCCTCCTGGTTGCTGGTCTGAGCTGTGACTAAGGCTGAAATCATTTCCTCTTTAGTCAGGTTGGCATATACCAGTCCTTTGGCTTTGCACACCTTGGACAACTGGTTCTTTGCCAGCTTGCCATAATCCTCTGCTGACATCCTTATCTGCTTTCCCTGACTAAACTAAACTAACAAAAAAAAAAATAAAAGAATAGAATGGTTGTGATATGAAACTCTGAATGGTTACCGTGTGTCTGCTGAGAAAATGCACACCTTTAGTGACACGTGTTTACAGGCTACAAAAGTTCAATATCCACACCACTGCTCACCAATATGTGATGTCCTATTCTGGGCCTGTAATCAAGGAGCCTGAATCCTCACCACTGACACTGGAGTGGGACGTTCACTTAGAATACAAATAGATACACTCAGTATTTCCAGATGCAGACCTCACTACATCAAGCACAATTTCTCTTAAGAGCACACAGGGGACACAGTCAGCCCAGGGTCAGGATTTCTCTATCTGTCTCCCTCCAGGTCCCCAGTAAGACTTCTCATTGGTACAGCTGTAGGGTTAGGTCCTCAGCCAAGTGTCCAAGCCAAATCCTCCAGCATCCTCTCTGTGAAACCAGTGCTTCCTGACCCTGCCCCATGTAGCTGTCACACACACACTCTTTAAGATTTAATTTTTATTCACACACACACCTAGGAAAGGCTGCCACAGATTACGCACTCTACCAACTTTGCCCAAACTATAAGGTAGAGTCACTGCCACCAGTCATTTACTATAAAGCTCTTAAAAGGGTATCCAATTATACTGAGTGAAGTTAATATTAATGCAAATGGTAATGTTGACCAAACAGTGAGGCTTTCAGGAGTGGCCTGAGTTATCGCAAATAAATATATGCAAATACTCTCAAAACTTAAATATTTTTCTAAAAGGACCAGCCCCAATGAGAAGTTTAAATATATTTAATAATAAATAATAAAGAACATGAAAATACTAAATATCTATTTTAAATAAACACCAGAGCTTCAGCCACAGGAAATATTAAAATAACACAGATGAATAGTTTCACAGAGTTACAGAAAAACAGTACTTCTAATCTCACCATATTTTCCTGACTAATCTAAAGAGAATTACTGTTCCTACTTACTGAATAGAGCAAGGCAAGATAATGTGGGTGAGTGGTCCTTGTTGTCAGATCCAGGACAGACTGCTGAATGCTGAGAGCAATCTCCTACTAATATTTAAATATTATTTCTACATGACATCACACACATCTGGTCATCTGACGCTGTTTCCCGCAATACCCCAATCACTAGAAGCTGTCAGGATATTAGCCCTTATGTCTTACCATACACACAGCTAGAGTATTGGTGAGATGTGATGCAGTTGCTGGAAGTCATAAAACTATAAATCCATTTCACTCTTCCTACACAAGCTACAACCTATTCTCTAGCATAGACATTGCATCTCTAGCTCGATTTAAAACTGTGGGATAACATCATTATGGCTTAACCCATAAAGTAATTTAATTCCAGATATATTTTAAAGTTTGAGATTAACATCTTCTCTTCCAGTTCTCTGTTAAAACATATACATTTAATTCAGTTGCAATAACACATTTACATTTCTTGTCATTCCAGCAGAGTACACCATTGATACATTTTAACACAAGCAAACATCACAGATGCATTTTCAGCACAAACATCTATACAAATCAGTTTGGTATACAAACATATAATTATTTACAAAATTCCAGCTAGCTGTGCTGGCATATGTTACACATTCACTGTCCTACTTCTCCTGGCATTGCTGGCAATACCTCCTATTGTCACAGGCAAATATAAGGGTACTATGGCAATGACTGAAGAAAGAATAGACAACAGAAGAAGCAGCAACTGCTGAGACACAGTGGGTCTGGAGATGTGTGTGTGCAATAAGGACTACATAGCTTTTACATGCAGTCAGATTCCATTATTCTGTGGAAGAAAATCAGGTTCTTGCTTTCATTTGTGAAACCACAGCAGTGCTTTGACATTTAGTTTTTCCTTACCGAGGTTGTAGACATCTGTAAACTGGGAGTCATTCTCAAGCCCCCCCCCCCCCACCCTTTGATGCCCAGTTCCTTCAGCAAGAACTTACACTCATAAGTTCCTGTGCACTAAAAAAGGGCCCAGTTTAAATGCCAAAAGTACATATTGTCACATTTGATAAACGACCCCTCCTCCAACTGGCAACATAGACATTACCCCTCTCTTTGATCAACATGTAATAACAGCAGTTAGAAAGTCTATCTATTTAGCAGAGTTGACTGTCAAAGCAATATAATCCTGATCTAAAGAGGTTATTATCCCCTTATTTTCAGCATTGATTAGGCTAATTATTGAATACAATGCCCCTTTTGGGATGTAACTCACTTAATATATCAGACAACTAGAAAGACCCCAGAGATTCCTAACTAAGATGATAACTGACTTAAAAACCTTAAGCTGCCAGAGCAGACAAGAAACTCTTTCTCTTTTATCAGTATCTTACATACTCCTGAAAGGATATCTCTGCTTTGCCTTCCATGCCATTAGTGACCCAGTGGTTCTGGATATCTTGTTTCTCCACAAATCAGATAGTCCCACAAATACCAGAACCAGGGATCCAAATCTTCATCAGCAGATAAATAAAACATGGTGGAAAAATAGGTTCATTATACAGAACCTTCCCTACCTTGCAAATAGACTCCTGCTGCACATCAAGCAGTGTGATAAATTATCTTCATTCATACAGTTTTTGGATGATTGAATGGGTATTCTCAAATTTACCTTTGGCTTGACTCACCTAGCACGTCTTGAAGAAAGGGGTATAGGTTCACAGTTTACTATGCTAATGGCCCTAGAGCCTTTACAAGCCTAGCCATATTTATCCAGAGTTGTCCCATTTGTCGGTGGTTAGGTGAGGGAAGTTTGCAGAGGTAAGGGTTTATGCTAGTTAATATCAAATTTCTCTCTCTGTCCAAGAGGGACATGGGCACCATCCCAGGAATGAATTTGTGGCCACCCAACCATTAATCTAGGTTGCATTTGAAGAGGATCAGGAAGAGACGCTGTTTCACTTGAATTGGAAGCTTGTTCTAGAGAAGTGACAGTCATTGGGAGATGTATCTATCTCTCCAGCATGACTGTTCATGTCAGATTCTAGATTAACACCCCTGGAGTGAGTGACCCTCCTGCAGTTTGATTTATGAATTTCTAACATTTCTATCAGGGCCAGGTCAGGCACTGCTCTATAAACCAGTCACATGTCACCCCTTAGCAAACTGTCAGTGACAGAATACAGTGACAGGGCTTTCAGTCTTTCCCTGTGAGACTTGTCTTGTGTACCCTGTAATTTCTTGGTGAGAAAATTGTTTGGTCTCTCCAGCTGTTGCAGGTGTCTTGTGAGGTGCGTGCAAAAGGGAGCATTGTACTCAATTATTGGTCTGATGAAGGCCAAGTATAATAAAGTTGTAACATTCTTAGATCTAGATGTGATGAATTTACTTATAAGATATGCCACATAGAAAGATTTCCTTATTACTGTGGATATGCGGTGGTCAAAGTTCAAATTGCTATCAACCTAAGTACCCAGATCATGTACCGCTGGGTCTACACTTAGGGGGTTGCTGTCTGTAATGCAATTAGCAGGGATGTCAGCTTTCCCAAAGGGAATAATAATGCATTTTTTTTTTTGCATTTAGCTTTAATCCCTGGCTTTGTCACCAGTCATTTGCCTGTCTTAACCCTGTCTGCAGTATATTAACATCACTGGGGGACTCAATGATTGTTCCCAATTTGTAATTGTCAGTGAACATGGTCAACTACAGGCTGTCTAAGTTTGCTCAGACTTCTGAAAAATATTTTCCAAACAGTAAGGGGCACAGCACAGATCCCTGTGGTATGCCACTGATGACTGGTCATTTGCCAGATGTGAAGTCACCCACTTTGATAGTATGTGCCCTGTCAGTGAGCCATTTGGCTACCCATCTGGTAATATAGGGGTTAATTCCCATTGGGAGAGGTACTCTATAATACTTGAGTGTGACAGTGTGTCAAATGCCCTGGCTAGGTCAAGATATGCGGTATGTACTGCATTTCCCTAATTCAGTGCCTTGGTGATTTTCTCAAAGAAGTCAACCATGGTTTAACAGGCATGAACTACATGATAGGAATACTGTGAACTAACATCAGGTGGCACAGTGCCTGGGCAATTTTTTGGGGCTAGGCTTGTAAAGGCTTCAGGGCCATTAGCCTAGTACACACCTATGAACCTATGTGGCTGAGCCAGGTATGGAAATAAGCTATATAAAGAAAGCTGGTGTTGGAATGCAGAAGTCCAGGAAGTCATCAAAAGAAAAAAGGAGTGCATGAAAAAGTGGGAGATAAAAAAGATTGACCAGGAATACTGGTTGGCTAACAAAGAAGCTAAGAAAGGAGTTGCAATAGCAAAGAACCATCAGAGGCACTCAACTAGCTTCTGGGAAGTGACTCAATAGGTGGCACAAAGAAACTATATCAGGTTGCAAGGCAAAGACAGAAAGATAAAGAAGACAGTCAGACACCCTTCATAAGGGATGCCAGCAACTACCTGCTAAATGGTCCACAGGACATCAAAGGCAGATGGAAGAAGTATTTCCAGCAGCTTCTGAATGAAGAAAACCACAGTAGCTATACTTCCCCAGCAACAGCCTATGATGAGAGAAGAAGAGGAGCCCCCCCCCCAATAGAAGAAGTAAGAATAGCACTAAGGAAAATGAAGTCATGGAAAGCAGCAAAATTAGATGAGGTCACAGCAGATATGATAAAGTTGCTGGGTGAGATAGGGGAGAAATGGTTTCTGAGGGTACTCATAGCACTGTGGAAAGGCGTATCCCAAAGGACAGGAGATTAAGCAGACTCATGCCAGTGTACATGAAGAAAGGGGACATCCACAACTGTAGGCAGTACAGAGGCATTAAACACCTGTCACATTACATGAAAGTTCTAGAGAGGGTGATTGATAAATGGATATGCAGAGTAGTAGAATGTTAGATGGGAGATGAGTAGTTTGGATTCAGATCAGGATGCAGCACAACTGACCTGATGTTTGCAGTGAGAGATAGTTGAAAAGAAGCTAGAGATGAGGAAAGAGTCCAACTGGGCATTCCTAGACTTGGAGAAAGCATATGACAAGATCACAAGAAAGCACATTTGGGCAATACAGTAGTGGTTTGAAGTCCCAGAAACTTTAGTAGAGTTAGTGCAGGCTATGTACAAGGACTGAATGACTCAAGTATGAACAGTGTTTGGTTTCACAGAGGAGTTCCAAGCGGGAGTGGATGTGCAGCACGGTTCAGCTCTGAGCCCACTGCTATTCATACTGGTGATGGACTACATTAGCAAACAGGGCAGAGGGGAGACATCAACAAAGTTGGTGTATGCAGACGATGGGGTATTACAGGCATACTCTGAACAAGAACTTCAGCAAAGGATAGGGGAATGGAATGTAAAACTGAAGGCACATGGGCTGAAACTAAGCACTGATAAGACAGTAGTAATGGCAGCAAATTGGGGAAATCAGAAGATGAGAACTGAGACAGAAGGGAAGAATGTGGAAAAGTTAAATAGCTTCATATCTGGCAGGGGTGGCTGTGGAGAATGGAAGTCTGAATGAAGAGATCTAAGCTAGAATCAGAAGGGCTGCAGCCAACTGGCATAGACTTTCAGGTATAATTTACGACAGAAGAATGCCAGAAAAGCTGAAACGTAAGATGTACAAAACAGTGGTATGACCAGTACTACTGTATGGTATAAAACATGGTCAGTAAAGGTAGAGCAGATGAGGTAGCTAGAGGTGATGGAAATGAAATGCCTGAGAAGGGTGGTAGGATGCACACTGTGGGACAGATTAAGAAATGAGGACATAAGAGCAGAAGCCAAAGTATCTCCAATTGCAGATAGACTACAGTGGTTCGGACACGTGCAGAATATTAGAAGACAATCTGGAGAAGAAGATTTGGGAGATTCAGAAAGAAGGTAAGAGGAAATGAAGATGTCCAGCAAAGAGGTGGATGGATTGTGTGAGAAAAGATCTGTGACAGTCAGGCATGAGTGTTGAAGAAAGCAGGACTTTGGCACTGAATCAAGAGAGATGGCAACAGTTAACACAATACCGCGACCCTATGCAGAATATGGGAAAAAGGAGGTTGATGGTGATGATGATGACTATGCTCTGTATCAGTTAAAAAAAAAATCTTCCTCCAAAAATGTCTGCTTTCTTTTTCATGGAAGATTTCTGCCATGGCTAACTGACTGCTAGCACTTTTTCAGGTGGCTGATAGACCCAGTGACTTGATGTGTCCCAACACTTGGAAAAGATTTTCATCAGAAGAAGATGAACTCATTATTCAATTCTTCAAAGTTAAGCTTACAGCTTTCAGAATGGGTGCTGCAAAGTTTACAAGAGTAGCTGCATTTTTTCTTTATTTATGTATGTTGGTATGTATGTATATATATATATATATATATATATATATTTTTTTTTTACCAGATTAGGACGCTGATCAAATTGATTAATTTAAGACGTGGGGTGTATAGTGATGTCTAATAATCAAGTAACATGCCATAAGACATATAAGATTTACAGAGTGCATAAATAGAGCTAAAAACAGTGTATGAGTACCAATAAACAAGATTAAGTTACAAAGTGATAACAGTTTATAAACGTGACATAAATGAACTAAGAATACAATGTTATGTACATATAAACAAACTGTGGCCATTCTATGCAAGGAGGGCTAAGACAAACAGAAAGGCAGCAGAAGTTACAATAGAAAAGATTAAGTAATGTGGCCTAACCTAGGGCATTTGCACTTACTTTGCTTCAGGAGATTCACTTTTAATCGAGGCTTGAATTTGGTGTAGGTGGGGAGGTCCATTAAGCTGAGAGTGAGAATTTGCCAAACGTAGGGCACTAGCAGAGAGAAACTAAGGTTAGTGCAGTCCAACTTTCTTCTGGATGTTTGTAGAGCTGGCCCTGATATCAATTGCCTTCTGAGGCTGTAGCTGGCAGTGACAGAAATAAGCTGGGGTGTGTCCTCATGCATCAGTCTGAATAGCAGAATGCCTAGTAAGTGGTCATCTTTTTGCTTTATCGGCAGCCAATTAGTGTTTTGTAATGAGAGATGGTGGTGTTCTTGCTTGGAGGAGTTAGCAGTGAAGTGCAGATTGTGAAAGTGACTGGAGAGTTTTTCTTGAATGGTCTATCTGTTTATTGATGTCTCAAGCTGTTTACGCGCAGTTACTTTCATTTTATTTCCTTTGTTTCAAGTATGCATTTCACTACATATAGACTCAACTCCTGTTGTACCATATTGTTTATATCTTACCTGTATGCCTTAGGTCTTGTCCTTTACAAGACTGTCACCACCTCTGTTGAGCTGGGTGTTTTTCCATCCTTATTAAAGGAAGCTTTAATGATTCCATTTTCCCAAGAACTCTTCAGTAGATTCTCATAATCATGATGGCTGCTCATTTTCATCTTATAAGAATGGTACCCGAGAACGACCGATATGTGCAGCATCTAAGATCCATTTCTGTCTGCTTTTCAGACCCTACATAGCACTGAGAAAGACCAAACTAGGGATTTTAGTGATCTGTTTGTGGTGCAGGATCAATAGAACCATTCAGTTTGGCCATCAGTGATGACTCCGCTGCATTTGACACTGTGGATTATGACATCTCACTGGAAATTTTAGGACCCTAATGTGGTTTCTCTATTAAACTCCAGTCCTCTCACAGTGTATTCCCTATTGTCAGTCCTCTTCATCTTACCCTCCAGACTGTGAAGTACACCAGCTTTCCACCTTGGGATCTGTTCAATGCATACACGTTGTCCCTGGGTAATTTTATGTACTGGTGCTACACTGTGAACCATAGCTATAACTCTTGTTATCTTCAGGATACTATACTAGCCATCATCTCCCTCACAGTGATCCAGATTACCATTAATGGATGATATGAAAGTGTCTCAAACTCTGTACAACCAAGAGTCACCATGACTATATATGGCACATGCAGACTTAAACTTTCTTCCTCTGAACATTTATATTATTTATGAGGTTAACAGCCGTAGGGTTTCTAACTTTTTTAATTTCTCCAAAATTTTGGGTTTCTAATACTATGATGGGAATGGACCCCATTCCAAAGTACATTTAAAGTTCATGAAATTAATATTGTTTCAGTCTTAGATGTTAGCCAAAAGTGCTCTTTGCAATGTGCCCTGTAATGACTCCTCCTGCAATTCGTATGGAGTTACATGTACAAGTATGATTGTAAATACTTGTTTATAAGACCTATTGATGCTACTACTACTGGGACTGTCTGGGTATCCTTCTTCCACAGTGCCCTTGTTTCTGTCTGCAAATCCTGGTATTTTATGACTTTGAGTTTCTCTGTACGTAAAAGACACTGTAGTCACCGGGTGTAGCAATTTCAATAATCAATGCTGCTTTTGTCTTCTTTTCATGGACTACTATACTGGTTTTCTCTTATCTATTTTTTGAACTGTTGATTGTGGGTGATCCCATGTGATATAAATTTCATCATTTTCTATGATGCTTTGTGACTCATGTTTCCAATGTTTTTCAGATACTTCACTATTATAATATTTGCACTAACCCCAATGCAACAGTCTTGCCACATTATTATGCCTTTCAGTATAGTCCTTCTGCCATTAGTATATCACAGCCAGCTTACAAGATCTGCAACTGTTTCCAGTTCTGTTATACAAAACCTACATTTGTCCATTTCTCCCAAATGTTCAATGGACTTTGTAAACCGTATGTAGTCCACTATCTTGGGCGGCCAATATCAACCTTTCATCTTTGAGTTTGAATTTGCCTCTCCTTAACCATTCCTGCATTCGATACTGATCAACATGAGGTTCTTCCAGGAGCTTGCTATACTTGCAACTATAGTTATGCATTTTCCACATTTCTTGCCTTCTCATCTGATCCATTACCTTATATTCTTTCTTTTGTTTTTTAGCATATTCAGTTGCTGTCTGATTTTTATCTACTTCTGGTTTGATTTCCATTCCCGCTTGATGCTGATATGCTTCTGCTAGACTAAGAAGGGAAGTCATCATAGATTTATTCTCCTCATGTTTCAAAACTTTCACTGTGTTTGGGTCTTCTAAGGTCAGCAGATATGTGTGCAGTCCCACGATTGCAGATCTATACATGTAATCAATTTCAAGGAGGCCCATACCTCTTTACAAACGGGGAATATATAATCTTGGTATGCACTGATTTTATAAATCATTTGGTGAGCATGAAGCATCCTTCTTGTTTTTCTGTCTAATCTATCCAACACCTTTTGGGGCCAGTCAATCACTCCAAAACTGTGAGTTAGGACAGGAAGAGCAAACTGGTTTATAGCTTGAATTTTTTTCCTAGATCTCAATGCTGTTTTCAGGATTAAAGTTTTCTGAAATATTCCTTACTGAGTTTTAATCGCATTTCTTCATGTTTTATTGTTGATCCCTCATCAATTCCCAAATATTTATATACTCCCTCTTGCTCAAGTTTTTTATATCACATTCTTGTCACAAACTGATGTTTTCTTGGTGCTGCAGCTTTCCTGCATTAAAGGTTGCTTTTGTACATTTATCAAGACCGAATGAGATTCTTATAGCATCTGAAAAAGTTTTGACTACTTGCAGTTATGCTTTCAGTTCCTCATCTGACAAGTTATACAGTTCTAAATCATAGACAAAGAGAAGATGAGAAGTCTTTACACTTTGTTGCTTTCTAGGAGCCAAATTATAGCCATGACCTAGTCTGTTAAACAGACAGATTAATTGGTTAAAGGCAAGGCAAAAGAGCAGTGGTGAGAGAGAATCACCCTGGAATATCACCCTTTGGATTTTTATCCCTGTAATAATAATTTATCCTTTATCATGGCTTAACTGCAAAGTGATTTGCCACTGTTTCATGGTCGCTGTGATGTAGTTTATCAGTGTAGGGTGTATCCTGTACATTTTTAATCAATCTTTTATCCATGAATGTGGGATACTGTCAAATGCTTCTTCCCCTTTTTATAGTTCTCCACTATGACTTTATTTAATAACAAATGATCCTTTGTTCCATATGACTTTCTTTTATTACCCTTTTGTTCTGCTGCCATAATTGAGTATTCTTCTAAATGACTATAAACTCTGTCGGCATCAATTCCAGTGTATAGTTTATATGTTGTCAGAAGGCAAGTTATTGGTCTATAATTTTTAGGGTAGCTTGCAGGTTCACTGTTAAGTAGAAGCATTGTTTTTCCTGTTGTTAGCCAGGTTGGTATTTGTTCCGGGTGTGTATATAAACAGTTCTTACTCATGGCTAAATCTTCATGCAAATATGTTAATACTTTTAACCAGAGGTTAGGTACTGCATCTGGGCCTGGGCTTTTCCAAATAGAGGCTTTTCTTAACTTTGTTTCAATCTCTCTGGCTGTTACTTCATCCCATTTCATATCCTACACCTTTAAACTTCTTATTCTTTCTCTTATTTCTTCTATCCATTTAGCATATTTGTTATGTTCCACAGGCTCTTCATAAATACTTCTCCAAAATGTATCTATTTCTTCTTTTTTTGGTGGTCTTTCAATTCCTTTTACTTTGTTTCCCAATTCTCTATAAAACTTTTTTGGGTCATCAATAAATTGCTTATTTTGTACTTTTCCTTTATATTTCTAAGTTTTTCTGCCTGTGCTGATATTTTAATTCGTTATTTGCTATAGCGAATGATAAATCCTGATCTGTTATAATACTGTTCATTACTTTTATCATATCTGTCTTTCTGAGTATTTTTATTGATCTGTTCCCTCTTCTCTACTCATCTAACAGTGGCACTTCTTGTTTTAATTGCTTTATAGTTTTCTCTGTTCGATACTTCCATGATGGTATTCGATTTCTCCCCTTTCTTTCCCTTACTTCCTTGTATTCTTGTGGAAGAATTTTATCTGTTATTAACTTAGCTGAACAGTATTACATCCTGCTTACTTCTGTTATATTGCATGGATCTCTATGCACAGTCCTAATTGCTGTGTTAATTTGTTTTATCAAACTTCAAACGTTTTGTGTTTTATTGACCTTCTGCAGTCTGTTTCTTTCATTGATCTTAATATGTCTATCTATCTCTATTAAATCAAACAATTCTTCTCTTAGCTCATTTTCTTTTAAACTGAGGGCACATTTTTTTGCTTTCCATTTCCTGCGGGCATTCCGTAGAAAGTTGTATAGCATCTTCCTGTGGGACATTCTCTTCAGTTTCATCCTCTGTCATCCATTGCTCTGTAATATGGGAACAGACTGGCCTATCACTCCTCAACATTAACTGTGTCAGAGTTGCCACAGATTCCTGTTCCTTCCCTTGCTGTCCAGCTTCAAGTGAGCTTTCATACTGGTTTCCTGTGGAAAGCTCCAAAATATCTTCATATAGCAATTGACCAGTTGCTTCCCGTTCCACTGATATCTCCTTAATTTTGATGTCCATTGCTCTATCCTGCTGTGGTGCTTTCTGAGTTAGATTTTCTACACTGAATCCTTCACTTCGCAGGTACTCCATAACCTCAGTTTTATTTCTTTAACATCTCCATTACTAATCTCATTTTCTGCTTTTCCTCTTTGTTGCCTTATTTTTTGTATTGTAAAGTTTGCCATGTCTAGATTCCTTTGCTTGTATTTCTCTTCAAATATCTTTGGTGCTGCTTTTTTTCGTATTGATTAATTTTGCTTTCTCCTTTGCATAAATATTACAGCATATTAAATCTCTTTTTCTTTCCCATGTCCATATTTCTTCTTCGGATGTCTCCTGGTCTTCCTGTTTTTCCTTACTTTGAGGACTCATTCCATCATACTGTGATGTAACCTGTAAGTCTTCTACACCAAATCCTTCACTTCACAGGCATTCCATAACTTAAAATTCTATTTTTTTTAACTTCTACTTTACTAATCTTATTTTCTATATTTACTCTTTGTGATATTATTTTTTTATTGTGAAATTTTCCATATCTGTATGCATTTGCCTGTATTTCTTTTCGAATATCTTTGGGGCTGCCTTTTTTTGTATTGATTAATTTGGCTTTTGACTATGCAGAAATATTGCACCATTACAAATCTCTCTTTCTTTCCCATATCCATATTTCTTTCCTATACTTTTCAAAAATCTCTTGGTTTTGTTGTTTATATTTTCACACTTCTTCAGATTCTTCTTTTTCCAAACAGATCAAAGTTTCTCGGTGTATATAATGTTTTTCAGAAATCTGTTGTATTAATAAACCCATATTTTTATCTGGAGTTTCTAACAGTTTTTCTTGTGGAAGTATTCTTCTTTCCTCTACTTTCTCTTTTAACATTTTGTATATCTTGAGTCTGGAAACACTGGGCTTTTTGCATAATAGTAACAACACAATTTCTTTCTTATCCTCAACAGTCCACTCTATTGTCTTTGTGGCTCTTCTTTAGCATATCAGTTTTTGTGATTTTTGTGGACTGCTACTTCTTTCTACAACAGGGGGCCATCCTTCCCCCTGAACCTGGCCTGGCCCCATTGTCAGAATGTTTCTGTATTTTGAGGATTCTACACTGTCATTTTTTATAGTCCTGTCACAAGTGCACCTACCAGGCTTGGGCACTTTCTTTATCCTGGGTCTCGTGCACCCAGCTATCTTTTTTAATTTTTGACCCACTTGTGTCCATGATATATGCTATATAAAATACAGTCTATATATCAGTGTTGTCTTGGTAAGAATTTGAGAAAAACATGCTTCACCTTGTGAAGGTACTCACCAAGACTTGAGGATGAATTCAATTTAAGCAATACTACTCTCCTTTGCTTGCTGACTTATCATCGTTCCATTTGGATGGCATAGTTATACTTAAGAAGCAGTCACTGGCTTTTACAAAATTCATGTGCTTCCTTCTAAGGAATATGGCTTGAATAAAGCACCCAGTTCCAGCCAGTAACCTGCTATGGTTATTCTACTATGATTTTTTCACACATGAGATGTTGCTGTTCTCTGTATTTAGATCTTCAGACCAAGAACTAGATCACTTGCAGGTAGGGTAGAACTGTGCTTCCTGGTTACCAACTGTTACCTCAAGTTAATATTGCATCAGTTCTTTGAAGCTTGCATTTGGCCCCTATTTATTAATGCACTATTTATAAGGGTCTGGACCAGGTTTATTTGACCATACCTGACATGAATCCCCCATCCCTCTAAAATAAAGTTGTTACCTCACTGCTCTTCCTAATGTCTCTGCTAAGGCCCATGAGTTCTTCTGGTAGTTTTAAGGCTGCAGCTCAGGTAACCAAAGAATGATACCATTATGCACCAGGTTCCAGATCTTTAGAATCAACTGTATAGGTGACCGTGGGATGCCCCAATACATTTTAATTGATTTCATTTACTCCATAAAAAAAAATAAAAAAAAAAAATTTTATTTCCTGCCTCTCTTGTTAAGTGGTACAGACGACCAGTTTTTTGACTGAGTTGGTTTTTTTTCTGAGGTGTGTAGCTTGGCTTGCTGTGACAGGTAGCTTTCATCCTTCCTACTTTGGAACTGCTGATTGAGAGCCCAGTGTCCAAGTGTATTAGGCAATGTTATCACTGACACACCTCAACCTCCTCCAACACAACCTCTCCTCCTCCCTCATAACACAATGCAAATAGAGATGAGCTGCAGAGCAAAAGCAAGGCTGGACTCAGGACCAGGACTAGCAAGAGGGAGAAGCAGCTTCACACACCACACAAACTACACACATCCATGCTACCACACCACACCAGATCTCCACTCCAAACCACAAAGACACACTACACAAATTTCTCAGGCTAAGAGTCAAGGTAACCTAAACAGCAGAGGCCAAACAAGACACCCAAACAACTGCTACCTCAAGACACCCCACAGCAAACACAAAGCAGTCCCCAAAGCAGGCCAAAAAAGCAGTCACAGCCCCTTAGGCCAAATACAACACCAAGACATAGACACATAGGTGATTCATACCAGGAGACACACCACCAGGGTCCCACCAGGCTGAACAAGTAGAGGGTCACAGTAGCTGCCTAATAGAATCCAGCCACATAACACCACTAAGCACGGGTAAGGGTACAGCAAGTACAAATATGACACAGTGTCCATCCATGCTGGTGTGCGACCTCTGAGACGCCTCCCTGGACTACATGAAAAGAGACATAGAGGCTCTCTGATTATGTAGCCCAGCAGGATATGAACCTAACCCTGAGCAGTATCCTTCCTTCACCAAGAATGATGCCACAATATGGGAAGAAACTGAGGGCTGCTCAATGCCAAGAGTCTAGCTCTCAAAATGCTCATGCCTCGAGGCCTATCTGGAGAACATGCAGAACATGGCTTGCTGTAACTGAAAACCTAGGACAGGCTCCCTGCTGAGCACCGGCACTATTAGGTAGGCCTCATATCATCGTTCCAGGCCCCAAAACCGGACCACACCACCGTTGAGAGTGTAATCCTATTCCACCACAAATACCCACACCTCTCCAGGTTAGGGTAACACCAGACAAGCTTGGGCCAAAGGTGCAAACTGTAATCAAATTGTACCCTCTACAAATTGTAAAATGCTACTGGCCACCAGGCAACCCTCAGAAGCCACCCAACCTTCCTCAGGAACACTGGAGGGTATGGATGGTACTCAAAAGGTATAAATATTGGGTGAACACAACTACCCGAACTATGACTGAGACATTACTACTTCCTAGCCCTCTACAACTGAGTTCAACTTTTTCATAAAATTCCAACTGCCATGGAACCTTGAAAGCTAGTCACTGTTCCAGAGAGGAGAAAATATACTGAGAGATCTCATTGTCACAAACATGGGGAAAAATGCCTACACTACCCGAATTATCCATTCATGATCAGGTGAGAATCCTAATCATAATAATCTCACAAACCCACCCCACCCCCCCCACCCCAAACAAAAAAGAGAATAGTGACTTCTCTAAAACAATCAACACTACTCAACTGGTGTGTGGTATCCCAAGGCCCCCCAGCCCCAGAGGGAACCCAACCACCGGGAAGCCCCCCACAAATGCTTCTTCTATGACACCTCAGACTGCATGATGGAGGGCAAAATAAAAAAAAAAAAACCAAGACTCTCTAAAGGGCAAAGGTCCAGTCTGGTGGACTGGACCCCAATAACAAACACTTACAATAAGAGGAGAAAGCTATTACATGATAGAACAAAATCCATAAAGAGAGAAAAACTGGATTCAGCTCAAAGGACAATCATAAGGCTTTTTCAGCTATATGTTAGGAACTGGGGTGGGTGCTCAGATATGCTCAGAATTAATTCAAAATGATACAAAAATCACTGAACCCACAGATACTGCCAACATACATCATGGCGAGTTCAGTCAGGTTCAACCTCCCTCCCCTCCCCCTAGAGAGAGATAATCCCGAGCATCTGTAGCTCCGGACATCCTCAAAATGCTCTGAAAGCTGCTCTCTCTAAAGCTAACAACAGCATCAATGGGACGGATGGTGACAGGCTGTGTGTGCTAAATTAAATGAGGAAACCCGCACCAGCACATAAGCTGTTTAATCTTTCTCACTACACCACGGGAAGGACGCGCCAAGGGAGGCGTCGCGACGGCTGCTGTGGTCCTCCCACCACAAAGCGGCCACCTCTAATGACCCTGGGTAATTACATAAATATAAGCAACAAGTCTAGTCTGCAAGGGAGAGAGGAGGATCAATGGAGCTCTAAACAAAAGATATGGGGGACTTGCAGACACATTGACGACCCCCAGTTTGGCTTGTCAAGGGAAGATCATGCCTTAAAAGGCAGTCCTGGGCCAGGCAGATGAGCAACCTTAGCAGATACCTTGACCCTACACCTGCTTCCGAAGCTCACGACACAATACCCTTGTTCTCAAAAAAAATAGAAAAAATAAAGATGTATGATGGGTTAACAAAAGAACAGACAGAAACTGAAAACAGGGACAGACCAGCTAGGGTAGCCAGTTGCAAGCCAGTCTGAAGTCCAGCCCAGGTCAAGTCGGGTCCCCCACAGGCTTCGGTCCCATCCCCCCATCACAGGGCAACTACTTCAGGAGTGACACAGCAACACATGGGAGGACAACAGGAACAAAGTTGCAAGGCGAGTGCAAACTGAAACCATAGGACACGGAGCACTCACAGAAATATCCTTCAGAGGGACTCACAGAAACAGATGGCTAGTGCCAGAGCCATGGCCTGAAGTTAAATGCAAAATGGTATAAATCGGGAAACCATAGGTAAACAAAACCACCATAAACTACCATGGCAATAAGAGGGTTACAGGTTATCAGGGACCCAGGGACCTGGGGTTGACAGTGGCCTTTCTTTTCTTTGACACGCTGCGTTGCTAAAGTGAAGAGATGATCCTTCTACATTCCCCACCTGATCATGAAGGATGTCTATGTCTATTGGTCATTGTTCCCCTTCACTGTACTCTTCACTTATCAGACCATACCAATGATTTCTGGCACCGCCCCATTCGGGATGTATGGCACCCGACATCTGCAACACAAAAGTTCCTAAAGGTTCTCCAAAGGGGATAAGGGACTCCCAAATATGCCAGAAGATTAGCTCTATTCCAGCTCTATTCAGTACATACCATCTGCTCAGGGGTGACTGTGGTGACATGTGCACAAGGCCATGTCAATTAATGGACATGACATGCTCCACCTCAAAAATCCAAATCAAAACCACTAGAGCAAGCTACACTTACCGACTTAGCATATAAATATAATAGGGGGGAGCTGGAGGGATAGATCACTCATCAGAGACTCTATGCTGGTGGAATAAATCCCGGTCCATGCACTGCTTGAGAGACACAACAAACTAATAATGGGCTATTTTTTTTTTTATATAGGGGTGGCGTAAGCCACAAAAATTTGGGCTAGGCTTATAAATGCCTTAGGGCAGATAGCCTAGTATAAACCTATGAACCTATGAACCTATGAACCTATTATACTTAATGATCCTATTTCATGTTCAACCTTCATTCTTTTGCTTGCTTCAAATGTTCATGTTTATTTATTTATTTTTCTTTAAGTACCCAGTTCAGTTTACTTAAATAAACTTGATCTGATGCATTAGCAGTACAGATAGTCATGGTATACCACCCCCACATTAGAGCTTAATCCTAAATAGTTACAATCTCAATCTTTAGAGAGGAAACATTATGATCTGTGGTCTTAGACATTAGGAGAGGTATGTGGAGAAAAGGCATTATTACATTGTGTTATAGCCATTGGTCTGAATATGGAAAGAGAAGCTTTACTCATTACTCCAGGTTCTTGACAGTGTCACAGAAATGCAGAAAGAAAGAAAGCATAGATGTTCTGGGTCCTAGAAACAAGCAGATGTATGGAGAGATGAAGCATTAGTAACTGTATGGCAATTAGTTCAGATGATTAAGACTATGAGCTGCTTCCTGTATTTCATTCCCACAGTCTCCATTTTAATGCTGTCTGAGTCTAAACAAGTCACTTAACCAGACAGTGCTCCTGGGTTGAGTCTAAAAAAATGGTCCACATGGATCAGTACTCTGACACAGTCAACAAATACAAATAAATAAATAGTTCTCTGCATCCTAGACACTGGCACAGATCTTCAGAGCAGAATCATAGCATCATAGGAAGTTACTAGGCTAATGGCCCTGGGGTGCTTACAAGCCTAGCCAAGTTCTACCCTTATTTCCAGGATCAGCACCTATTGCCCCTGCACAAGAGGAACACATGTGGAACCCCAGGGATGAATTTACGGTTACCCATCCAATTGTCCAGACTGAGTTTGAAGATGACCAATGAGGTGCTCTGTTTGACATTAAGTGGGAGTCTGTTCCAAAGGTGTGATAACCTCTGGGAGACAAATCTTTCCCTCCAGCAGGTTCTATTAATGTCACAAATCAGGTTAAGGTCTTTAGAGCAAGTAACTCATGTACCATTTAACTTGCGGATATGCAGCATTTTCAATAAAGCAGGGTCAGAGATTGCCTTATATGCAAGGCAGAGATAGCCTCTGAGTAGTCTAAACAAAGGTTGCACACCCTGTACTAGAATCCAGGACTATGCTTAAACCTGCTGTCACAGCATTAATAACCTGGTCTTAGGCAGCAGTACATATGTACTGACAGAAATCATTATTACCTTGGGTCTTAGGCACAGACCCAGATAGATAAAGGGGAAGTATCATGACCCTGGACACTAGATACTAACAATTCATAAGATGTACAGGGAGGATATATTATTATCTTGTGAGACAGATGTGTAAAGAGGATACAATACTGATCACTCTGAAGACTAGACACTTTCACAGACATGCAAAAACAAAGTATCAGTGCCCTTACCCTAGACATTAGCACAGACATACAGGGAGGAATATTATTCATTACCTTGGCACTAGCATAAACATGCAGAGATGAAGTATTATAACCCTGAATGCTACACACAGGCATAGATACACAGAGTGGAAGCATTAAACCCAGGGCCATAGACACTGGCACAGATATGTGCACAAGATGCATCATAAACCTTGGTCCTTGAACCCAGCAGCAGCACAAACATGCAGACGGGAAGCACTAATCATTAGTCTAGATCGTAGACACTGGCAGAGATACACAGAAGGGAATCATTAAACCCAGGGTCTGAGACACTGGCAAAGATATGCAGAGAGGAAGTATTAAACCCAGGGTCCTAGACACTGGCAAAGATATGCAGAGAGGAAGTATTAAACCCAGGGTCCTAGACACTGGCAAAGATATGCAGAGAGGAAGTATTAAACCCAGGGTCTGAGACACTGGCAAAGATATGCAGAGAAGAAGTATTAAACCTAGGGTCCTAGACACTGGCAAAGACATGCAGAGAGGAAGTATTAAACCCAGGGTCCTAGACACTGGCAAAGATATACAGAGAGGAAGTATTAATCCTAGGGTCCTAGACAGTGGCAAAGACAAGCAGAAGGGAAGCATTCGTACCCTAAAGCTAGACACTGGAACAAGTATGCAGAGATTCTACATTATTATCCCCTGTCGTACTGACTGGTACTGATATGCACAGTGGAAGCATTATTCAGTACTCTGGAACTAGACACTGCCACAGCTATACAGAATGGAAACATTAGTTTCCTTGCTCCTAGACCTGATAGAAATAAGCAGATGAAGCTTTATTACCTGAGGTCTTACACACTGGCAAAACTATGCAGAAAGGAAGTATTATTTGCTGTCCTAAATCCTAGACATTTGCTGTCCTAAATCCTAGACACTGGCACACAGATATATTGACAGAGCAATTAGAACATTAGTAACCTGGGTACCAGACATCAAGGCAGACTTGCAGAGAGGACACATTATTACAATGTCTTAGACAGTGGCATATATATGTTGCGAGGCAACTTTATTAATTATCCTGGATTATAGACAACGGCACAGATATGCACCAAAGTATTAATACATTGGGTTCTAGATACTTGCACTGATAAGCACAGAGGAACCCGGATTACTTGGGGTCCTAGGCACTAGCATAGATATGCAGAGATGAAGCACTATTACTCTCTATCCCACACAATGGCACAGATGTGCAGAGAAAAAGCATTATTTATTATCCTTGGTTCTAGACATTTCCACTGATATGCAAAAATAAAGCATTATCTATTAAATTTGATCTCAATGTTTTACTTTTGATTATGAAAACAGAGTTGTAATTACCTTTCTTCTATAAATTAATGTTAAGTATTTTTTTCTGCTTGGAAACATATGAATAATAGTTCTATCTGTTACTGCAACAACTTTTTTTAAGAATACTAAACAGTAAATTTGTTAAAGGATGAACTGCTGTAGACACAGTAATTTGATGCCAGGGATACTCACAGAATAATGTGGAAACTGATTTATGCTGTGTATATTGCATATACATGTATATATATATATATATATATATATATATGTGTGTGTGTGTGTGTGTGTGTGTGTGTAAAGAACACAGTTACCTATTTAAAAGAACTGATTAAAAGATACAGATCACAAAATTAAAACAAACAGTGTCTTAAGATCAATGAAAGGAGAACCACTAACTTGTAGACATAATCTGAGTGCATAGCGGTACTGTCAGGGAAAGGGTTTTTAGTAATGTAATGTGTTGGGATGGGGTTAATGGCAGGGGGTATGGTTAGGGTTAGCCCCACTGCATCATCCTACTTATGTGGTAACCTGCTACACTGCTCTTAACCTCAAATCTACACACAGGACTACAAAAATACATTATGCAGATTCACACCTTGCTACTAAAAACCCTTTCCCTAACAGTAAGTACCTCTAAACAAGGCACACATGTGCACAGGCACACACATAAAAACACATATGCACCACTCACATGTTGGTAGGTTCATAGGTTAGTACTATGCTAACTGTCCTTACGGGCCATTTTAAGCCTAGCCAATCATCCCATTTGGTGCTTAAATTAACTATCCCATTTGGTGTTTAAATTCACCTTACCCATTCCAAGGTCTATATATTTTAGTGGCAATTCCTATAATCATGCCATAGATATTTGGAAGGGACTCATGAGTGGTATAAAGCTTTTAGGAGCTGCTTTTGTCCACTAGTAGTACAGGGGGCAGTCCTGGGGTAAATTTCCTATTTCACATCCATTAATCCAAGTTACACTTGAATATGGACAGGGATGAGCTTTGTTTTACCTGGATGAGGAATTGGTTTCAGAGCAGTGGTATCCTCTGCAAGATACACCTGTCCGTCTAAATCATTGTGTTAATGTTGCAGATGAGGTTTAGGTCCCTAGATCAAGTATTTATAATACCATTTGTCTCCTGATGTGAAGTAAGTCCATCAGTATTGGGCTGGATGCAAGAGACAGGTCACCACTTAACAGGATGTAAGAGACCGAGTATAGCAAAAGAGCTTTGAGGTGGTCCATGTAGGACATACTACTTAAGCCTTGTATCCTTTTACTATGGTATCTCTGCAAGCATTCTAGTTTTTGCACATGTCTAGACAGATACTTACCAAAAGGTGCATTTATATTCAATAACTGGCCTAATGACAGTGACCTTCCTGGACCTAGAAGCAATCCTGTCATTGCTGAGCAATGCAGTAGAGATGGACTTCCTTACCACAGTGGACACATGTTTAAAAGTTAGGTCACTATCCACATAAGATCCCAAATCCTGAACTACTGTGTCAACTCTTAGGGGTATATTGGGAATGTGGTAGTTCTTGGAATCATGTTGACTTAAAACTTCCCTCTGAAACTATCTTTTATAAACATAAGAAAACATTTTTTGTAAGGAGCAAGTCCCCTGCACCTCCCTCAAATTTATATATACCAACTCCAAGTCACACCACAGTGGGGAAATGGGCAAAATCCATTGTCAGCAAAGTTAGTTTTGCTGAGCAGTGTTCACATGTTTTATGCTTGCTGAAAATAACTTTCCTGATTTGACATGCTCTCATACTTCCCCAGAGTAGCTGACTTCCCAAAGGAAATAATAATGCATTACTTGGCATTTAGCTTTACTCCATGAGTCTCGCACCAATTTTTATTTGGGACAAGTCTTCGTGGAAGATTGCTGAGTCTTTTGTAGATTCAATAACTGCTTCTAGCTTGCAGCTATCTGCAAACTTAATCATTCTGAGCCCTTAAGTATTGGCCTTTAATTCTAAGAAGTAGATTCCAAAAAGAATAGGTCCCAGCACCAAATTATGGGGGACTTCACTGGTAACTGGCCTTTTTGTGGCAGTAGCTTCCCCTGATCTCCTGATCCTATTAGCCAGATGGCAATCCAGTGAGTGAGATAGGGGGGTTATTCTTAGTTTATTAAGCTTTTTTATTAGTCCTGAATGGGAGATAGTTTCAAAAGGTTTGGCTAGGTTTGTACCATTTTACCTGCAATCATTGCTTAGCAGACCTTTTCCAAAAAGTCCACTAGACTGAGTAAGCATGACCTACCTTTGACAAAACCAAACTGAGATGGGTCCAGTGTTTGGATGTTTCATTTGTCCTTACTGATTAATTCCATGATAAGTCTTTCCACGGCTTTGCATATAAGGTTGGTCAGACTTATGGGTCTGTAATTGCCTGGGTCTATGGAAGGTCCTTCCTTAAGCAAAGGAATAACTGTTGCTGTTCGATTGATGCAAAACTTTTTATGGAGGATGAGATGGTCGAATGGTGTTCTTAGGGGTGATTCTAAACCATCCCTCTTGTTATTCAGGATGCATCCTAGGATATTGTCAGGACTCACCAATGCATTATTTTTTGCTTTTGATACAGTTTTCAGGACTTCGTCTTGTGTGACAGCTAGGGTCAAGTTGGTTTCAGCTATTTCAAGAAAAAGAAACAGACATCCAGGACTCAATGGTACTATTAATATCAAATGTTTTTTGAAAGCGAACAGACCTTGCCAATATTGATATTTTTATTTTGATGTTTGACCATTTGTATTACATTTTGAATTACTGTTTAATTTGAATTGTTATGGAGATTATTGTTTTGTTTGTCAGCTGATTTTGATGCCATATGACCTTAATTATATACTTAAAATATTTTTTGTGTTACATTGTGTATACTCTGATAAAGTCTGTTTGTATTTAGGAAGAAAGAGCTTAGTTAACTGCATTTAGGCAACATCATTTAAAATCAGCTCAGTGCATTGTTACATTGTGGTTCTGAGATTACAAACACTAAAAAATACCTTATGATTTTCCTGTGCATGGGTGGCTATTTTCACTTTGAACTTGCTTTGTTAGATTTAATTAACCACCTGAGTTGCTTGTTTAATTAATTCTGGACATTACTCTTCTTACTTTTGTAATTTTATTGTAAAACTTATTGATATTAAAATGCCACCAATGTGAGATGCTCTCATATTAGTAAGGGCAAGATCCAAGATGATATTCCCCCTAATGGTTACTCTGACTATTTGTTCCAGGGCATTTGATTGACAAAGTCTGTGAATTTCTGTGCTTCTGCACTAGTGGTGGTATAGGTTTCCTAGTCTATAGCTGGATAGTTTAAATCACCTATGAAAATGGAAGTGTGTTTAGTACTGAGTGATTCTAGTTCCTACATATAGTCATCGTGGCTTTTTGTGACATAGAGGGAGCTCTATAGCTAGCTGATATATGGCACAGGACCTTTCTGATGGTTATTTGGACATGAAGAAGCTCTTATGTACCATCCTGCTTTACCTGCCATGATAGGAGTTTCTTCTGGATGTAGATTGAGACGCCTCCACCTTTATTCCCCTCCTGCAGAGTACCACGTTTAACTGTGTGTAAGCCATTATAGCCCTGCAAAGCCAGAGTGCTCTCCACTATTTTAAACTCAGTCTCTGTCACTACACAGACGTCAATGTCCTCCAGGGTGAGAAGGGGTTGTAAGGAGTGAAGGTTCTTGTTTAAGTTCTTACCATTGATCAGTAATACCTTCATACTTTCCTTTGCTTGTTTCATTATTTTGGAAGGTTTAGCAGGTGGGTAATGCCTGAAAAAGGCAAACTGGGGTTGGACAATGACTTTGCCAATAACTGAAACCTAGAGGGGATTGATGAGGGACATCCCCAGTGAAGCAGTGTGGTCTGTTGATCATATCTTTCCAGGCTGACAAATACTGGACCTCCTTTGAATGACATCAAAATCTAACACAATTATTGAAGTCAGTTATTTTTTGCTCATGTTATGGCATCCTTGGAAAAGGTAGAATGCTGCTCAATGCTAGGCTCATACCTGTCTTGGACACATAGTGTGAGAGCTTCTTTATGTCTTTCTTCAAATAATCCAAGGAGGTACACCTCAAGTGACTGACACCAGCTTGAGCTAAGACAGAGACGTACTTATTTTTCAAGGATCTGAGTGCATGTGCAGTTGACAGAACCTGGAAGAGCAACCAATCAGCACTCTTTACTTTTATATGTCTTAAAATGGAGTCACGTATAACATTAATGTTTGGTTGGGTCAATGCCTGTGTGACCAGCTCAGCATCTTTGACCTTGGGACTCCTTGTACAATGTGAGGACGTAGGCTTAACATGCAGAGTATGCTTTGTGCCAGTGCTGTGTTTTAGAGGTCATTGAGGTTTAGGCAGGTTAATCTTGAACCTCAGCATATGATGGATTATGTGAATTGTGATGGCCTTGGAGAGGTGTGGTATACTGCTGATGATTCTGGTTCTGAGTTTACTATGTATATGATTTTTGTCTTCAAGAATACTATATATGTACATCTCTCACATACCGTTTTTTGGTGTTTGAGTAATAGATGATCATCAGACAACATGAGACAGTTCTTACCTTGTCTGAAGATACCCATCTCAGTCAGGCTGGCTAGGGAGGTTGTGGGGAAGTGTTGTTCCGTTATAACAGCGGTAATGACTCTTAGGGCTGAGGTAACTATAACTGCTTGGAGTTTGGTTTTAGGATAATGTTTGAGTGGACTTGCTACTGAGTATTTAAAATTCAATACAAAAAGTAGCCTGGAAACCTTCTAATGCCAACAGCAAGAACCAGTAAAGTAATTATAGTAAAATAAAACTCAATAATTTAATACTAAAATTAGTGCAAGCAGTGTCAGTGCACTGAATATTAAGCAATTTTATTGAAGGTCTTTTAGCCTGTATACATATGTGCCTATTGTCAACAGGCATTAAACAGGAAGATGGAGTAAATTATGTTGTCAAATTCTGATAAGGAGCAGACAACAACAGATGCACTGAGTTGAAGAACACAGCTACAACATGAAGGGTTGGAGGGAAAATCCATTAAACCCTTAGCTCTGAGCTGACTGTACTGGAACTGTCTTAATGCAAAGACTACTCCTGAATTAGACTGACATACACTGAAAATTTTCAAAAAGAATGGCGTAGACTATAATGTTTCTGTACATATTTTTCCATTCAACTCTTGATAAAACATCAACCAGTTCCAGACAAGCAAATGCACTCTACAAGAATTGCATCTGTAACATCTTCTGGTGAAGTGCTCCTGCTAACTGCAGAGGATCAGCTTGGTCACTCAAAGAAGCCGATTCCTAAAGTGCAGCCTGTCCTGCTGCTCATCTAGGTACTGAAGCACACAAGGATACTTTTGGTGTATTTTGTACCTAATGCTAGTAAGTGTTTTTTCCAGTGGCTACCTCAGCACATAATCAGAGCCTATATTACCCACATACGTAACCTCACATCGCTGTACAGTGGCAGAATTCTAGTTTAACTCATTATATGCCACAAAAGGCTGTATTTTTATACTATGACTATCTCCGTGCACAAGATAGTCTTCAACTCTGTGATTATTATTATTATTATTATTATTATTATTATTATTATTATTATTATTAGGATACTACTCTCCAATACAGCCTAACAGAGCAACAGTGAGGTCTTTAATAGTTCACTGTAGGCATAAGACACTTTTTTCCCCAAACAACTTTATTACATTTACACATATGACAAAGGCAATCTTACATTTATATAAATGAAAACAAACAAAAATGATATTACTTTAGTTGCAAACAGTTTACATCACAGACCCCATTGAAACAACAGAAACCTCAGTTACTGACTTACCTGTTCAGGATCTTGTAATTGGTGATCTGCTAAACTCTTATGTGCATACACATATTGATTGGCTACCACCAGCCCTCTGATTTGTAGCTTGCTTCACTCCTCTTTTGCCCCAAGGTTTTTTTCTGTTATATAAATATTAGCCTGCACCCTGTCTAGTAAAACAAAATTAATCAACAGACCATAAATCACACCCGTAACACTACACTCAATGATCTTTGATAATAACAATACTACAACATGTAATGTCCTCTCTCTCTCTGTATACAACATAAAACACACTGTCACTAAGTATTAAATTCCCAACTGTCTATGCATAGCAAGAAAACCTTTTCCTACTAAAAGTCTGAAGAAACTTGAGTACACATACATGTACAGGATTTTTTTATCTCCATAAAAACACACATTTTCCATTTTCATAATTGTCATTACTATCTCCCATGTCTATCTAAATAACCTATTAATGTGACTTTTCCCACCTAGCAATCACATCAAACTAAATATACATTCTTAGTAAATCTTGTACCTCCACTGTGTTTACATTTATAGCAACTTTACCTTGCTTTTCATCAGTCTAACCTACACCTCACACCCACCCTTCCACTCCTGCAGCCATCCTTAGCTACATCAAATAACAGTCATGGGCATTGTCCTTCTTTAAACAGTCTTACATAGCCTGTGCTACAGCTAACACATATCTACCTTTCTAATACCACTAATGCATAAGTTCCAATATTTAATTACACATAAATACTCTTGAATCTCTTTCTAAAAACAAACCTTTTAACTTTCACTCTGAAAAGCTTTCATCTCTGCCCATCTGGTTGTGTCACTCATCATTACGGAATAGTCTCCTGTTCACCAAGTCACCAAACCAAATCCACATTGTACAAAAAACATATCCCTTCCTAACATCCACCATCCAGTCTTCCCCATTTCAATCTACCCTACTTCCTTGCATCATCTATTACAGTATAAAAGGCAGATAAACCATGATCCTACATGTTACAAACAGAGGATGATGCCATTGTGAGATGGAGAAGTATCCAGGCCCATTCCTGAGGTGTCTCAAACAGAAAGCTGCATATTGGACAGTCATACCACTAATGATAAGGTCCTTAGCTAAACAAAGTTTATCAATTCTACCAAATGTAGTGCCGCAGTCAACTGTCCAAGATAACGGTTGTTGTCCTGAATCCAAGGTATGACATGTAGCTACCCAAAGTGCCTTATAACCTGAACTGACTATATCACATGATACTCAAATGGATCGATTAAAACCACTAGAAAACACTGGTGAAGCTCTAACTCTTTGTCTAATCCTCTTTCTTTTACAGGTTATTTTACACTGCATGTACCCAGTCATGGTCATGAGGTGCATCTCCCTGAGTGATATACAAAGTGAGGCTATGTTTGTGGTAAGATAAGTGACTGATTCCTTTTAACCTTAATATTCAAAAGCAATACTGTGAAATGTTTTCTCTGATGGAAAAAGACCATAACTGCCTCTAAAATCTGCTTTTGAAAAGTCCTATTTGAAATGTGTGCAAATGTAGTACAATGCATTTTGAGAGAGCATCTATCGCCTTAGAGATAGATCTGATGACAGCAGTTAAGTGTATAACTTTATATCTATATATATATATATATATATATATATATATATATATATACACATATATATATATAGTGTGTGTGTGTGTACAGTTACACCTAAATACATTGCACACCACCTTGATTTTCCATTTCTGAACATAATTTAGCAAACATACAGTAAATTAAAGTCACACAACCACTCAACCCACAACACATGGAGCAAGTACACAAAGATGCATGCGTGTGTGTATGAATGCACGTACACACACACTAAATGGCATACTTCACAAATGACAGTAAAAAGCAAAAAAAAATCCATTCATCCATTGCAAAAAAAAGAACCACATATTCATGCACGCACTACTCAAAGACTACCATTTACAAAAAAAATCAATCTTTGATCTCTGCATATAAATAAACATATACGCAAAGCATGCTTTACATGGGGGTTTCTGCTCCCACACCCCCTTCCATTTTAGACCCACCATTCCCACATATTCATATATACTAACTCCATGGTCATACAAGTGAACCAAAGGGAATGCACCCAAACTATTCTATGGTCAGCATAATGTTAGCAACTGCAGCACACATTGACCAGCTGCAGTTTTGACAGATTGTGACACTTTCACAATCTGTCAATGAAAAATTGTTAAACAAAATAAATGCTTCCACATGTGCATACTGTTAAAAAAGTTTAGTACTCATAGTGCATGTAGCTCTCAGGCTCGACTCACTCTGGAAGAAGAAGAAGCAGTAACGGCAACTGTTTCATGATTGTGTTGCCATTTTGTGTAGAATTAAAGCCATGATAACTTTGAAATTCTGAGTCTAGAACTATTATTGAGTACATCAGGCTGAAGACCTTTGCCTAATACACACGTTAGGAGTTTGTCTGGTGCATAGCTCTCAACTCTCTAGATTTTTGACTTATGTTTTTGGTCCATTTCTCATAAAATTGTAGTTTACTGGCAAATCATTGCAGAATGAAGTCAGGAAATAATGGCAGACATTTGATTTTCAGTCTTTGTAGCTTACAGAAAATTAATGCTAATGCAAAACCAGTTATTCTGTCAACTTTCTAAGTCTGTAACAACAATATTTAAAAAGTGTCCCTGTTTTGTCACCCCCCCCCCATTATATGTGGCTTTGTCCAGATTTCTTGCTCTAAGATGTTGAGAGGTATGGTCTGGTGCTAGTACTGCTTGTCTGTGCTGCACCCTTCTCTGAATACAAGGCACTATTTGTTTGTTTGTTTCTTTCGACTTTTCCTGGTTAGGGGTCGCCACAGCAAAACTCCGGTCCGCTAATGATTGGCTGTAGATTTTGACGTGCTGGCTTGCCGGGCCTAACGCACAACCTTCAATGAAGGAACGCCCACTCATGCATGTCGCCACACAGAAGACACTCTGAGAATCGAACGGGCAATGTCTACACTATTACTGTTTGAAAATGAGTAAGCATTCTGGGTCAGCTGTTGAGAACTGGCCTCCAGCTTATTTTCATTTATTTGTTTGCTAGTGGGGTAAAACTAGCAGGTCTGGTTAAGTGACTTGCTCAGATTCACACAATAGCTAAACAGAAGTTTAGAGAATCCAACATTTGTAATAAGGAATGAACCTCAATGTAGCTCATAGCATAATCCTCTGTGATAGCTGCCAGGCATCTTACCTAAATGCACTAACAAAATTCATCAATGTCTACTTTAGAGCAAAGCAATGAAATGTTATTTATTTTGGTTCATACGCTAGAGGAATGATAGACTTTATACTATTGGACCAAGAATTAAAGTTAAGTTGTCTCTTCTCACAGAAGTGTGTTGTATAATTTTGTAAACTTAATGTAAAATGCATTCTGTTAAGCATATATAGTTTTCTGTTCTGCTGACAACTGGTTATATTTTAGAAATATGTTACCATAATGAATTCAGTCCTGCAACTAACAAAATCTCCTTCTGTTATATAAACATATTTCCAATTCAGAACGCTTACTGATGAGCAGTCATAAATAATAGATACATAATTGAGCACACAATCAAATATTGATGTGCTATAGATAATGTACAGCACTGCCAGTGAGACAGTCTTTTATGCATCACAGCTGTCTAAAATACATTTTAGACTCGGAGGATTTATTTTAACTAACATAACAGATAGCTGTGTGTCTAAGTGGGCATCACTATATTTAAAATTATTCACTACTGCACTTCTTCAGTAACACTCTGTCATTGGAACAAGGCATGCATCTCCATAATGCATTATTGTAGACCTGAATCCAAATCAAAGGACATTAACATTAGATTTACTCAGCAACAGATTATTAGAGGCAATGAAGTCAGCAGAGTGGTTATGCCAATAATTAAATTACCATGACAGAATATATGCTTTGCTCTTCACTGCTCACAGACTGTAATCAAAACACAGAAATACCATAAAAACTTGATAAAGCACCATTTGTCTGACCTTGACTCTAACTACAGTTCCAATTTTGTTGCCTGCCGGTATTGCAAAATCCTTTGACAATAGCTGTGTGTATGTTTTTTTAAACAGTTTCAGCTATATGAATACTTTTGATTGCTTTCAACCTTCTTGCTCAAGCCTTAGCAAAAAATCTTCCCAGCATGACTTCCACTTTCTTTCGTTTTTTACATTCAGAATTTTTATTATTTATATATATATATATATATATATATATATATATATATATATATATATAAGTGGGTACCATTCACTCTACTGAACTGTCGAATACACAAGTTGTCAGCTATTTCTGCTCTCAGAAGTTACCAAACCCATTAATAAGTGAGTGCAGTACTTAAGAAAAAAACAACATTGAATGTTGCTGTTAGTGATATATATGTGGTCAGGGTAAGTGGGAATGGATGATTATACTAAACCTTTCAGATATACCAAAAATTTCAGAGGTGAGACTACATGTGAAAGGACTCGCAGGTGTTAGGGATAGAGTAAGGATTAGGGAAGGGGATAGATTTTGAGACCTAATACCAACACAACTCCAAGCAGTTAGAGTCACTTCAACCCCCTAGGAACATTTTACTGTTTCTTTTCTTGAGCGCACCCACTCTAAACTATTTATAGGGAGTATGGCTTCCATTTATGTTTTTTTTTTTTTTTGGGAAGGGGTTGGCAGACTGTAAACTTCTGTGTTGATTCTGATGAAGTCTCATGCAAGACGAAAATGCTAAGCTATCTGTTGTATAATAAAGTAGTTTTTTTAAACGTCATTGGATTTGACTTTTTGCTATTCAGGACTGATGGCTTCTGCGCTTTATGATTGTTTTTAGTTTCTGTAATGCAGAAGGAGTCTTTTGTTTGGTACTGGCACATCAGTTAGTTTAGGGAAACCGGAACAATGCAATTGTTTTGAGCAGGGTTGAGGCAACACTGAAAATAATGCAGTAAAAAAGTCCTTTGTCAGCTAAAGCCTTTAATTCTAGGATTTCTTTCCACATTGTATTCTGCCAAGTATCTGTCACCAGTTGTTGTTTGTAAGACAGGAGTTTGCCTTTCACGGCTTTGTTTAGAGTAAGCACCAGGATGACATGTTTGGATTTGCTGTACCTGGCAGCATTGTTTTCCAAAGGAGTGTCTGAAGTAGTCATAACTCCTGCCAAGAGAAATTGCACAAAATGCACTTCAGAGTGACATTTTCATTTGAGTTGTGGAAGGATGCCATAGCTTCTGAGGAGTTGCATTCTGTTCTATAGTGTGTGCACAAATACAAAACAACAGGTTTGTTTTATTTTGAATTGGTTAACCGGGGTATAGCACTGATCCCATTGAACCTATCTCAATCTCAGAATAGATAGGTGATCTTTAAAGAGTGTGTTTTTTTTTTTTAATTTCAATGAATTTTTGATTTTTGACATCCATAGGCAAGTCGTTCAAGATTGTTGATCATAGACATACACTAAAATTAAAGAGAATTCATTAGCCGCCAAGACCGGGGCTACAAAAAACTATCAACTTAATCCTGAAGTCAAGGGGTTACAGCAAGGGGAAGTACAATGGCAACACCTGTCAAATAATCCTAATGTAACCTCAAATGTTTTCTTCTTTTTTTTCTGATAACTGAGTACCACAAGTTGATAATGTCAGATATTAGCATTTAATACTTATTGTTCATAAAACACATGTTGATATAAAACATGTTATTCAGTTAACTTTTCTAGTGAATTAAAATAATATTTAAAACTTGTCCATGATATTGGGCCTTTGTCACTTCACCCTCAATTATTTTGGTCTTTGTCTAGAATTCTTAAGCAAATAAGTTGACGGGTTATTCGTCCAATTCTTACTTAACATATCTGGTCAGTTTTCTGAAAAAAAAGGATTAGGACAACAACTCAATAATCAAGCTAGCATAAATAAACTAATAAAAAGGATAACAGTGTCTAATAAACATCTTACTCTCCCCACACAGTGTTTACCTTGTACTAGTCTCTTCATCTCATTGTACTTCGCCCACAGATAGCTTTTATGATCCACTTTGGCAACGGCAGAGGACTATGACCTGCCTGGTACCCCTACTACCTCCTCCTTTTTCTTGGCATAGTGCAGCTGTGACTCCTGCTGCTGTTGCTGCTGTGGAGCCAGCCTAGCTTGAGATATGGACATGGTGGATGGTCTGCTCCTCGGACAACATTTCTCACCATTCACGTCCCTCTGACTGCCACATCCAGCAGCTTGTTGGAAGCAGGGCGATGACAAGGCAAACAGCTTGCGAAGCGAAGATCGGAACATGGCAGATGTGATCACCATTGGGGCCATTCTTTTTACTTTTAAAAATCCTTCCTAACACAAACAATATCCCACTTGGAGACTGTAACTCAAATGTTACCTACCATAACATCTACCACATGTCCTTTTCAACTTATTTGTGTAATACTAAGAGAACAACACCAGGCACTTTAGTAACTTGAAAGAAGGCAGTCCCTGAATAAACATTCGTTCAATCAGAAAGTAGTACCAGTGACAGATGTACTAAAGCATAGACAATGGTTAATGTGAAGCATGTTTGTTCTGCCTTACTGCCTCTGCAAAGACATGTAAGCTGTGAGGCTTCTTTGTCTGGCAGGAGAACAGGAAGAACAAAATAAGGTTCAAAAAAATTTGGGAGGGGTGAGAAGTTCTCCACATTAAGACTCATGCTCTGCTGTTTTCCAATTTTCATATGGTTATACATTGTGATACATTTGTACAGAACACATCAGTCATTAAGGACTGTTATTAAAGTGTGCTTAGTCATAGCTTTACAACGTTTAACCAAAACGACTGTGTGAAATAGACAGTGAAAGTGAACAAGATATGTGGTTAAATATTTAAATGAGCAAATTTAAGAAGATAATCAGGCATAGTTTGCATTACAGCTTTCTTATTTATGGTGAGGTCTAAGAAAACGAGTAGGAAAATGTAGAACAGAAGAATGCCTGAGGCTTTTTTTAGAGCTTCAGTTGTATTCTTGTCTTTTTTCATTAATGTCAAGTTGAAGTGTAAAGAAAAACAACAATTCTGCACCTGCTTTTGATAACAAGTCTAATGGTATCAGACAGAAGTCGTAGGTTCAGTATTTTATATTATCGAATAATAAGTACTGTCCACTATCAATGTTTTGGACTGTCATTGTTCATTAGAAAAGGGATTGATTGTTATACATATTAAAATGTATTTCTAGCGCACCACCGAGTTTGAAGCACTATGTTGGAAAATCTGTTATGGTTCTTTTATTGATGTATCTATTGATTGTCAGGACTGGAATGTATGCTGGTTTTAGTTAGACACCATGTGGTATTTGATTTGCCAGATGCTATGGACCTTTTTGTGGGATACATATTACTATTTCGAGGTACTGGAGATCACAGTAAAATCGCTAAATACTATGGCATTGCATGATCTTAAAAAAAGTCTGTTTTAATTGTGTTTTGCCAAGTTTCGAGTCCAAATTTATAAGGCATATTGAAATACAGTATCTTACTCTGCTAGCATAGCTGGGCATTGAGCAGATGGGCAGTGTCCTTCTGGACACAAACCAGTGAACCACATTATTAAATATTCTCTATGGGGAGGTACTTCTGCTATAGATGGGATGGAGGTGCTGATATATTTGCCTATTATTTAGTAACATCTGTGTACAAAATGCGACACAAAGTTATTTAGTGGTTCAAAGTTTATTAATCTCTATATCTGTACCATTGTCTTGATAAGCTCCGGCTTGAACTATACCCTCAGCAACGACAGCAAAACTTAAACTTGCAGATAATATTATCTAAGACTATAAAGACTGCAACATTTATCTGGATATGTAAAAGATTTTAAGTAGGAGACTTGGAGGGGCAGCAGTCAGTGTCAAATCATAGTAAAATATACAGTAGAGCTTAATATTTCCAGAATGTACTGTGGTTTATATTTAAATACATTCTGAATCTGCTTGCAGATGCTTTCAAGATAACGGCTATAGCCTTTAGCGTGGCCGCAAAATAAACTGCAAACTAATAAGCTTAGTAACTAAGCTTATTAGTTCGTGGTTTATTTCGCGGCTCAGCTTATTAGTTTGCTGTGCCCCTGTGAAGAAGTTGTGGCTCCCCAGGGTGCCGTGGCACACACTTCGGGAACCCCTGCCCTAAATCATTCCTGTGGAACTCAGAGACCAGCATTTCCCTACTTCTGTTGCCAGCCTGATTGAGATAGGCATTTGGAGACAATCACCTGCCACTCAAGCGGCGTAATACAGTGTGTGAAAGATGTACATATATAATGACAATGGAGGGAATCTCAAAGACTGACAACTCAGACATTAGGATCATCAGCAATACACCACACAGCACATCTCACCACAATCATACTACACATAATTCTTCTTGTGCCAAGTTTCTAAGGATTAACTTGCTTAAACCCGAAAGCCCTTCAAAATACAACACTCTTGGCCTGTTAAGCATACCCGTCTCACATAGCACAATGAGTCCAAGAGTCATGGATGTTGAGCCCATAGTTATAGGTGACCCCACAGTAAGACATACAGTTGTACCTGTTACCAGGCTGATCAAGAAAAGAGTGATGGTTAGTTGCTTGCCTGGTGTCAGGATCCATCAGAACACCCTTGCGCTCAAGTCCTATAACAACAAATACTAGCATGACTGTCATAGTACATGAGGGTTGTCAATGGCATGAGATGTACCTCCTTGCACTATATGAAGGGAGACATGCTAGAGCTTGCAGACTATATGCCCCAGGCAGGTATTTGACTAACACTGAGCATTCTACCTTCTCCAAGGATGATTCTACAATATGAACAAAAAATAAGTGTGTGAGAGATGTACATATATAATGGCAATGGAGGCAATAATCTCACACACTGACAACTCAGACCTCAGGATTTATTTTTATAACCTTCTATGCACTTTTAAACTGTTTGCATCTGGAACAATTTATAGCATAGGCTAGATTCAGACTTGCTGACTCTATACTGGGCTTTCCTGTTGGTTGGATTGTTTGAAAACTGTTTTACTTAGCTGATATTTAAACACACCATATGCTGGGGGGGTTGTGCTCAGTTTACCGGAGCTGCTCAGAGTTTGGCCTCCTTAACCAGAGATCCAAAGTTACTCTGAATGAAATCCAAGGCATCCTGTGAATTCTACTGAAAAATAAGTATTTTGTAACCTTCTTTGCACTTTTCAACTGTTTGCAACTGTTTTCCTGCCTACTTTAAACTGTTTTTATTGTTTCTTACTGTGTTTTCTGCACTGCCTATTTACAGTACTTGAACAATTTAAAACAATTTCGCATTTTCTGAGCAGTAAAGCCAGTCATTTACATTAAGAGGGCCCTCCTGCATCTTTGTGGTAGAAGAGTGTAGTCAAGGACCCATCTGAGTTGGGGATTGTTGGAACAAGGCTCAGATTTCAGATTTCCTATTGGTTGGATTGTTTGAAAACTGTTTTACTTGGCTGATATGTAAACATAGTATTTACGAGCAGCCGCACACAGCACAACAGGGGTTAGCACTGCAGTGTATAGACACAAATGCTTAAAAAGTCAAATTTTTCCTAGATAACTGCTAGGGAACCCTCCTAAACTTCCCAGCTTCTCGGCACTCAACACAGTTGCGGTGCGCACTGCTGACCAAAGATCAACCCAGGTGCACTTTTTGAGGTACCGGAGGAGGTTTCTACCCCTAAAACTCCCATAGATTAGCTGATTTTACTAGTTCTACAACAGAACTTAGTCCATCTAGCCCACCCTCCACCACTTATTACAGAATACACTTGGCATACTGGAAGGTCAGTTCCCACCATTTCCCTAGCCAGCCTGATTGACATGGGCAATGTAGCAATTGCCTCATGTATACAGAAAATCTACTACTCCTAAAACATGCAAATACAGTATGGGAGAGATTTATCTATACTATGAATCTGTAATCAATGCTCTCTCTCTCACATAAAAACAAACCAAATACCAAGCAGGTTGCCATCACCCACACTACACCTCCCACGCATACCATGCACATAACACATAAACCAACATAGACAGAGTTACTCACTAGAAATATACCAAAAGAGCAGCGACCTTTCAAGTGCAAACCCACCCACTACACATAATAACACATGCATTAGTATTTTATCCAATAAGCCCCTAAGACAAAACATATCTAAACCAAATGTCTGGGTCAGAGGTGACTCTATAGAGAGGCACACAAATGGGCCCCCTCACTAGGCTGGACATGAAGAAGGTCTGTTCTAGCCCTAAGCAGCATTCTTTCCTCACCCAGGATGATACCACAGTACAAACAAAAAATTATTGACTTCAACAATTGGCTTAGCTGCAGGTGTCATTCCATGGGGATACAGTATCTGACACCCTGGGATGATATGGTTGACAGACCACACTGCTTTGCCAGAGATGGTCTTCACCTGTTGCCTCTAGGCCTTAGGTTGTTGGCAAAGGTACTTGCCTCCCCATAATGCCATTTTTTAGGCAATGTCATAAGAACAAAATTCTAGGCGTACAAATATGCTCCAGAAACAAACTCAGGGTTAGACTGCTTAATGTTAGGAGTCTAAATCAGAAACTGCACTCCCTTGAAACACTTTCTATCCTGGAAGATGCTGATGTCTGCACAGTCACAGAGACATGATTCAAGGCTTCAGAGAGTACCATGGCCATGCAGGGCTACAATGCCTTAACACATTCAGACCACACAATGAATGTGAAAAAAAGTGAGGAGGGGTATCCATCTCATTAAATACATATGCATCTCTAGCCTGGTTAAACAGTATGACTCCCTAGAGTTACTCCAAGTCCAATTAACTGTAAGAAAGACTGCCTTCCATGTCATTGATAACTATAGATCCCCCACCATGAACCATGAAAACCACACATCCTACCTGGACCTGCTTGAGTTACTCTCAGTACAGCAAAATACCCTAGTCCTGTGTGACTTTATCTATCCTTCCATCAACTGGGTAACATATATAAATACAAACACGCTCACCCAAAGATTCCTGGACTTTATTACCACAAATGCTCTTGTAGCAGATAGTCAGCATCCCCACAAGGGGCTCTAACATCTGTAACATAGTGTTCACCAACATGGAGTATCACTGCAGCATCCCACGTGTGGGATCCACCCTGGTAAAGTCTGATCATAAATCAGTCTCATTCGAAGTAATGATCATACCTGACCCACCCTCAGAAGCAAAAAAGGTTAAAAAATTTCTCCAAAGCAAACTATAGCCTACTGAGCAATGATATCAATAGTTTTAGACCCTGTGATGTTATGAGGTAGTTCCATCTGTGTCAGGAACAGGAGGGCAGTGCATGTGTGCATATGCCAGCATAGCTAGCTGGAGTTTTGTAAAGAATTTTATTTGACTATCACACTGGTTTGTACAGATGTGTGAGTTAAAATATATTTGTAAAGTTACTTGCGTTAAAAATGCATGAACAGTAGGTCCTACTGCACAGAAAGAATGCATGCATGTATATTAGGTTGTATTGTTGTAACTGATCAAATGTGTATGTTTATCAGAGAACCCTGGAAGGGTGGAAAGTTTGAAATTGTGTTATAGCTTTCAGATGCTGCCACATATCTTGGCAATGCTCTGTGTGTGTATTGTACCAGAGCCAGGTGACCAGAGGCAATGTCACTGTCTAACCAGCATCTGGTTTATTTGGAACTCTCGCAGCTGCACTTTGGAACCTGACAGGAAAGATTTCTGACAGGATATGTATCTCACACATCCACACAGAGAAAGAGAGACATTATCTAGCATTTGCTGTGGTAAGACACTCAGCACACATCAGCTTGACTTGCTTTAGTAAGTAGTCAGGAAACAATAATTCTTTAGTCAGTCAGAGACATTTAGTGAGAATAGTTTAGTATTGTTTTCTGCATCTGTGAGAAACTATCTAACTGTATTACTTTTTATATCTGTGTGGCTAAAAGTCTGTTGTTTATTGTATCCAGTATTCTCCTGTTTACTGTTTTATTATTTATCATTAAATATTCTAATACCTTTCATTGTGGCTGGCTCTTTAGAGAATACTTTTAACATCCTGAGAGTACTTATGCTTGTTTTAGTAACACTGTGGCTGTTCCTGAAAGCCTTGCTGCTTTGGTCACACCCTACCATTTATAGTATTAAGTTTACATAGTATAATTGGTTACCCTTTGTAAGAGCCTTAGGGTAGCTGACTGGTGGCAGTGTGAATACCTCAGAGTCTGGGCAGAAAGGGGTGCAGCTAGTAAATCTGTGCCAGCTTTTCTCAGGGATGTGTATGTGTGTGAAACTCAAATAGCCAAGTGTGTGTGTGTCAGCTACTGAGAACAGGGACACAGAGCTCCAAAGTGGTCAGTGTGGAGTTTTGTGTGGGCCTGTAGAGAAAAAGAGAGTCCAGCTCCAGGTCTGGAGTGTGATCCATTTGTGCTCGTAAGGGAAATTGTGCTTGGTGCAGGAAGCTGAATCTGAAAATACTGTGTGAATCTATCTTTGCTCTTAGTGACAATCCATCAGTGGAGTCAGTAGTTAGGTTTGAGTCTCCTTGATTGCTGGCCTGTAGTAGGGACCCGTCACAGACCCCCTCCCAGCACTAACAGAAATGATTCCTATATTGAGGTGAACACAAATGTCCTGTATAAACATCTATATAAATGTACAGACTCAGCCCTACCTGAAAAGATCAAATCAAGATCCTCATGAAAAAATAAGTCACCCTGGTGGACATCCAGCATATATAGGTTACGCAATAAGAGAAAGAAACTGCTGTCAAAAAAACAAGAGGGAACAGTCCCAGCAAAGGAAGAACTCCCTCCAAAGCATAAACAAGCAGATTAGACCTCTTGTAAAGTCCTGTAAAGCTAATTACAAAACCAAATTAGCATCCCTAGCTAAGATAAATCACAAAGTATTCTTTAGCTATGTCTGAAATCTAAAAGGGAAGGCCCCTTTGTGCTGATCTAGCCATGGACAGTACCACTTATACTGAACCTGAGGATACTGCCTACCTGCTAGCAGACAGGTTTGGCAAAAACTTCACCCCCCCTCCGTCCTCACCAATCATACCCCTTAACATACCTGTCACCAGTCCTCTGCCTAGTATCTCCAGAGAGCAGGTCATAGCCGCACTCCCCAAGGCCCAAAACACAGCCTCTGTGGTACTGTACAACATCCCAGGCTTCCTATTAAATGGTTTAAAACAGGAGTTAGTGGAACCACTGAGTACGCTCTTCAATCTTAGTCTAAGCAGTGACTTTGTCCCAGCTGAGTGGAACACAGCAACCATAATCCCCTTGCACAAAGGGGATCCCACAACCGACTCCAGGAACTATAGACCCATAAGCCTAACCAGCCTTATCTGCAAGGCCATGGAGAGAATCGTCATGGATCTTATAAACAAGTATATAGGTGACCTTCAAACTATAGACCCGACATTGTTTTGCATCATTAAGGGCAGATCTTGCCTGCTAAACCTTGTGGACTTTCTCAAGAATGTTACCAAGTCTCTGGATGAAGGCAAAACAGTTCACATTGCCTATTTCGACCTAGGCAAGGCCTTTGACACAATCCCTCACTCAGGCATCATTGAAAAAGTCACCCAACTGGGGATCAACCCTTATGTCAGTAGATGGGTTGCAACTGGCTCACAAACAGAACACAAACAGTCAAAATTTGGGATGCCAGCTTTATTAGCAGACCTGTTACCAGTGGTGTTTCACATGGATCTGTGCTAGCCCCCCTACTGTTTGGTTATCTATTTTTCAGAAATCCAGGTGAAAAGAGATGACCTATGGCTTACCAAGTTTGCTGATGACTGCAAACTGGATGCAATCATCAAATCCCTCAAAGATGTCAACATATTGCAAAATGGACTTATAGAGACAAATAATTGGTGTCAAAGACACAGACTTAAACTGAATGCAAAAAATGTATTTTCATCCCCTTTGGGAAAGGAAAAACCCTGCTAATTACAACATTAATAATATCTCCTAAGTTTAAACCCAATGGTGAGTGATTTAGGAACGCAAGTCGCTAGCAGCCTTAATATTTAACATCAGGTGTCCACAGTAGTAAGGAAGACCTTCTACATTGCACACCTTATAATCAAGGGTATATTATCCAAAGCTATGGAGGTTATAACTCCCCTGTACTGAGCTCTCATCAGACAAATAATAAAGTACAAGGCTCCCTTCTGTATGTAACTCACCAGACATCTGCAGCAACTGGAGAGACCTCAGAGGTTTTCTCAGAAAGAAAATTCAGGATCTGCAACATATGATGTACATGGACAGACTGAAGCCCCTATCACTTTACTCATTATCATATACACTACTTAGAGGTGACTTGTGCCTGGCCTACAGAGCAGTCTCAGACCCTGCCTTGATGAAGCTGCTGCATATCTGAAAATCCAGAGGGACAAGATTCACTTGTTCCAGGGATCTTAACCTAGCCTGCGATATTAACAGGACATGCTGGAGAGGCAGGTAGGTCTCCCAGAGGTTGCCACTCCTCTGGAACAAACTCCCAATTCATGTAAAACAGAGCTCCTCAATGACACTATTTAAGTGTAACCTGGACAATTGGATGTAAAACCATAAATTTACACCGGAGGGTTCACCTATGTCCTTCTTAGACAGGGTCAGTCAGTGTTGATCTTAGATTCACACACAAACATAGACTATATATCTTGGTCCATAAGGGAACAAGGGTATAACATAGCTAGGCTTGTAGTGACTTTGGGGCCAGTAGCCTAATAAACTCCTATGATCCTATGAATAATTGGCTGTTTTTTGCTGACATTCAAAGGGGGTCCAATATTTGTTAGTCCGGAAGAATAAGATTGACAGTCTACACTGCTCACCACAGTGGCATGTACCTATCCCCTCTAGGTTTTGAACATTGGTAAATACATTATCCATTCACACAGTGGCTTTTTTACATGATACCAACCAGTTATATCTACCAACATAATGAAAAAAAGCAAAAGAAAATATGAAGGTGCTTCTAATCAGTGCTATGAGCCTAAACAAGAAACTCCACTCCCTACAGCTCTTTCTCGCTCTGAATGGCTAACCATATCATTATCAGGAAGATCCCTTATCACAAATCGGTATTATAGAACTCCTTCTATGATCGAAGAAAGCCACAGTATCTATCTTCAAGAAATAAAGTCACTCAGTATTAAACCAAATACTATTTTTCTGGTGACTTAAAGTATCCACCTTTTGACTGGGAAGCCTATACCAGTACTAAATTGGAAGCACAGAAATTTGCAGATTTTTGTTAAAACAAATCCTCTACAAAAATTGGTCAGAGTACCCACTTGGGGGGGGGGTATCTTAGACCTTGTCCTTACTATTATGGGAGCATATTGCATGACCCCTTGCTTATCATAATCACTTGTTAGTTCTCAACATAAAGCTATCACCTTTGAAATAAAACTGAAACCAGGGACTTCCACCTCTGGTACCTTTACAAATTTCTCCAAGGCAAACTACCTACTACTACTAAGTGATACACTGGCAAGGTTTGAATCCCCTATAAATCCAGTTAACTCTACTGAATATGCATAAACATAGATGCAGGTTGCCTGGATGGAACAAGTGGAGGGCCGGCCACAAAAACAAACCCCTTGGTGGAATTATAATATTTACAAGCTTTGCAATAAAAGGGAAATAATTTTGACCAAAAGTACGAAGAGTAACTCCCAGGATGTTAGAGCCCTTATCAATGAAATAAACAAACAACTCAGGAGCTTAACAAAATCCATTAAAGCCAAGTCTGATGCTAAATTTGCTACCCAAGCCAAAGATAATCATGAGACTTTTTTAATTATGTTCGTAATCTCAAAATCAGTGTGGCAATGCTCTGAGCTGAATGTAAACAGTGTTACCTACAATTAGGCTGAAGATATAGTGAATCTACAGACTTTTACTTTACCCCCTCTCCCCAACATCTGTCCCTCAAGATATACCTGAAACTAGTTCACCTCCAGCTATTACAGAAGATCAAGTCCCAAAAGTGCTATCAAAAACTAAACATTCTGCAACACTGGGTCCTGACAATATCCCTGGATGCATCTTAAACAGCATGAAGCATGATTAAGCCAAACCGCTAATAAAACTGCTCAGTCTCATCTGATCTCAGCCTCCATATAGGCTTTGTACCAGGCAAATGGGGAATAGCTACAGTCATTCCCCGGCATAAGGGAGGACCTTCCACAGATCCAGGCAATTACAGACCCTTATGTCTGACCAGCATCATATGCAAAGCCATGGAAAGACTTATAATGGAACTAATCAATCAAGACATAGGGAACCTCCAAACACTGAATCTGTTTCAGCTTTGATTTGTCAAGGGCAGGTCATGCTTACTCAGCCTGGTGGATTGTTTTGAAAATATCACCAAACCAATGGATGAGGGCAAAATAATACAAAATGCATACTTTGAATTGGCCAAAGGTTTCAACATAATCCTCCACTCTGGCATAGAAGAAAAGCTAAATAAACTGGATATAAACCCCTAAGTGATCTGCTCGATTACCAGCCTGCTCACAGGTAGGACACAAGGAGATGAAAATAAGGAAAGTTACCCTAATCCCCAAATAACTTGCTATCCTGAAGGAAGTTTTTTTTTCCCAAATGAATAACTGGTGCCAAAATCATAGACTGAAGCTAAATGCCAAAACATGCATTATTGTATCCTGTAGGAAGTCACCTAGCCCAGGCAACTACTACAGTGATAATATGCCCCTAAAAGTTGACCCAGTTGTTTGGGATTTGGAAACGTATTTAGACAGTGACCTAACTTTTGACCATCATGTGTCTATTGTTGCAATAAAGTCCTCCTATATTCCACAGCTTATAAACAAAGGGATTGTATCAAGCTCCAGGGATGTCATTGTCCTCTTTACTCAGCCTGCATTAGGCCAGTCATTGATACCTCCTTTGTCATGAATGGCCATAGAGAAACCTTACTAAAAGGATACATAGCCTAAACAACATGTCCTACATGGATGAACTCAAAGCCCTGTCACTACACTTGGTATCCTACAATCTGCTAAGAGGTGACCTGTGATGACACACAAGGCATCCTCCAACCTAATACCGATAGATTTACTATAGATCATTAAGTCAAATTGCATCATAAATACTCAGTCTAGGGATCTAAACCTCTTCTTCAAAATGAAATGAACAGTTTGGAGGGAGAGGCATATCTCACAGAGAATACTGCTCTTATGGAACAGACTCCCCATTTACATAAAACGAAGTTCATCCCTGTCCATATTCAAGAGTAACTTGGATCTATGGATGAGAAAAACAACATTTACCTCAGGACCTCCCTCTGTACTACTACTAATGGACAGAGGCAGCTCTTAAATGCTTTATTGTATGCATGGGTCTCCTCAAATTATTGATAGTATTATCTCAGTTATTCTCATTAGGGGTAATATATAGTTATTGACCATGCGATGGGTAAGCCCATTCTCTAATCAAATTGCATAGGTTAATTCAAGAACAGAAAAGGAAATTGTCTAAACTTAAAATAGCCCACAAGGGCAGTGGTGTAGTACTTACCTATGAACCTATAACCTATGATAATTGGTACTGTAAGTACATACATATCATTCAGTAAGTTCAATTACACTTTCAATCATTATTGCACCAAGTCTTTGCATATATTTGAGTTCTGCCTATATGTATAAAGATTTGGAAATGTTACCCTTCTATGTGTGGTCAATGTATATAAGATAGCATCTGGCTTAAACGTTAATGTCTCACAGTTAAGAATGCTGACTTCTCTGACTATGTAGACATCAATTTTGTTACTCTGGCAATCAACCAAAACTTGCATGTCACAGTTCCACTGAGCAGGTTATTTACATATGGACATTCCAGCACAATGACCCACAATAATGTTCTTTCCACTCAGCCATTGTTAGGAATTTTCTCATACACTTGAGTTTACCTTTAAGGTTACATATTTCCATTTCTACTTCATGCAACTATGGACACTTTTCTTTTTCAAACACCTTTACTGAATTATCATTAGTGACATAGGCAAATTTACATTCATATAAAAGTAATCAAACTATATTAACATAACAAGCATTAAACTTCACATATAATGCTATATATCATATAACCTAAGCAATATTACATAAATTATTCAATTCCTGCCTTTCTTTAAACAAGAAACATCTTTATTAAATCATCACTTACTACATAGGCAATTATGCTATTTATATAAAGGAAAACAAGCCACACAGATGCAATCCTAGTTGCAAGCACTTTACATCACAAACCATACTGACACACTCCCAGTTGCAAACATTATACATCAGTAATAATCAACTCAATCTTTCTCACTCAGACATTACATAGCTCAAGTCCTGCCGCCTTTTAGACCTCATTCCTCCCTTGTATATATTGTTCCCACAATTCTCATTTTTCCTATGTAGTTTGCTCCTACCCTTTTCTAAAGATCTCAATTCCAGTTGTTTTATGTCTGTTACTATATTCACTGCTTCCAGTATAGAGAGATGCATCTATAAATACTGTGTGAAAGGACAGTAATGTCTGCTTCTGTATCTAATTTAAAGCTTACTGGGTTTCCATGTTTTGGGAGTTTCACTTTCCAGTCTTATTCATTGTTTGGCACAGCAGTAACTGAACCCCAAAAATGTTTTTTGAACATTTCCTTCCATTTACTGTCAGTGGCTATGTATTATATTGGCTTAGTTTTACATATGACAGCAAAATGTCCCATCGTGTTGTATTTATTACACCATCTACCATGTACAGTCCAGTGATTTAAACCAATATGTGAATGGTTATAGCTCGTGTATTTGCCAAACTTCCATTCACTCTGCTTCTGATGCATATGCTCATTTTGACCTATACCATACTTTTTCTGTATTTGACATTTTTACTAGCATTTTGTCTATTTACTCATTCAGACTTTCTTGCAATCTTAATTTTGCTTTTCCCAAAGTTGAATTTACTTCCAGCAGTAACTTTTCAGACGCTTCAGTACCAACCAGCCCATTCAAACTACTCTATCTCTAATTTTGCTTATCCTTTGGTTAAACCCACAATATTCAGACAGCTCATATATGCACCTGACAAATGCCTCTATGAATGCATGTTCATCATTGGTCTGATAAGTGAAGAGTAGGGAACAATGACCATGTATCCTGTGGTAAGGCATTTGAGATGTCTGGGAGGCTGCACTGAACCTGTCTGCCAGTATGTTGGATATGTTTGTGGGTTCAGTCATTTTTAACATAGCTGAAAAAGGCCTTATGATTGTCCTTGTTAATGTTCATTAATGAATTATATTTGTTTAGCCACAAAGCGGTGGTGGTGCTGCAGTAGCGTTGTCGCCTCACAGTTAGACATTGCCCGTTCGATTCTCAGTTAGAGTGTCTTCTGTGTGTCGACATGCGTGAATGGGCATTCCTTCGTTGAAGGTTGTGCGTTAGGCCCGACAAGCCAGCACGTAAAAACATCTACTGCCAATCATTAGCGGACCGGAGTTCTGCTGTGGTGACCCCTAACCGGGAAAAGCCGAAAGAAAAAATTTGTTTAGCCGCAAAATATTTTTGAGCTTACTTTTTAATGACTATTATGAAATACTCTAGGCCTCAGAAACATGAAAATGAATTATAAATGGTCCCATAAGCTAAACGCCAAAAGGTGTATAGTCATCCCCTTTGGCAAAAACAAAGTGCCCACAAATTACCACATAGGTGGTAATCCATTAAGTACAGAAGAAGTAATTAGGGACCTGGGGACCCAAGTTGATAGCAATCTCTCATTTGACAACCACATGGTCAAAGTGGTTAGAAAAACATTTTATATAGCCCACCTAATCATGAAGGGATTCACATCTAGATCAGGGGAGGTCATCGTGCCTCTTTACTCATCCCTCATGAGGCCCATAATCGAGTACAATGCCCCTTTTGGGATGTACCTTACCAACCACCTGCAGCAACTGGAAAGACCCCAAAAGTACCTCACCAAGAGGATCAAAGGGCTCAAACAGATGCCATATGCTGCCCGGTTAAAGAAACTCCAGCTCTACTCAGTGGCATACCGCCTGCTCAGAGGCGATCTGTGCCTGACGTATAAAGCCATGTCCAACCCGGAATTAAGGGACATGCTGCACCTCAAAAAATCCAAATCCCATTGAGCTATGTGCTCGAGAGACTTGAAGCTCAGCTCTGAAATAAATAGGACATGCTGGAGGGACAGATTCATAACCCAGAGGCTCCCTTCACTCTTGAATAAAATCCCAGTCCAGGTTAGGCAGAGTCCCTCATTGACTCTCTTCAAGAGGAATCTTGATGAGTGGATGGGAGATCGTAGGTTTACCCCGGGTATCACTTCTGTGTCACTGTTAGACAGAGGCACAGCATACTAACCTTGAAAAAGGGCATAGCAAAATTAATTTAAAATGGGTGGTGAAAGCCAAACATACTCTGGCTAGGCTTATAAATGCCCTAGGGCAAATAGCCTAGTATGAACCTATGAACCTATGAACCTATGATTCAGTCCATGGCATAAAGTAAAGTGACCTATATTTCTTCCCTTTCATTGTCAAGCTTTTAGGCTATTTGAAAACCTGTTAACATCTGTTTCTATGATGGCCAGACAAATAGCTTGGTAAAAGTTAAATGGTTCTAGAGGGGTGAATTTGTTCATGCTAATTAATCTGGAGGGTTATTCTGGGGTTTTTGGCTAAAAATAAATGCACCAACTCTATAGTGAGATAAAATGGCAACCTTTTGGTAAAAGCACTTTACAAAGAGTTCCATGGCATCTCCTCAGCATTTTGTGGTTTCTAGCTCTGAATAGCACTTTTCCTTTAAAATTCTACAAAAAATCCCACCACTGCTACCATGTCATCCTATCAGAATAATGACATTCACTAATAGCAGTAGACTTAGGACGTCAAAGTTATGGTTAAGCTTTAATTCCACAGAAAATTCCACATTAAAAAAACATATTTACCTTAACAATTTCTTCTTCCAAAGAGAGTAGAGAGCTATATGTATTATGGGTACAAAACAATCTTAAATGGACAAGCACATTTACACGTACATGCACCCCCACACACACACACACACACACACACACACACACACACTCTCTCTCTCTGTATATATATATATATATATATATATATATATATATATATATATATATATATATATATATATCATCATCATCTTCTTTCAGCTGTTCCCGTTAGGGGTTGCCACAGCAGATCATCTGTTTCCATTTCTTCCTGTCCTCTGCATCTTGCTCTGTCACACCAACCACCTGCATGTCCTCTCTCACCACATTCATAAACCTTATCTTAGGCCTTCTTCTTTTCCTGTTACCTGGTAGCTTCATCCTTAGCATCTTTTTCCCAATATACTCAGCATCCCTCCTCAGCACATGTCCAAACCAACATAATCATGCCTCTCTGGCTTTGTCTCCAAACCTTCCAACCTGGGCTGACCCTCTAATATACTTATTCCTAATCCTGTCCACCCTCATCACACCCAGTGCAAATCTTAACATCTTTAATTCTGCCACATCCAGCTCAAACTCCTGCCTTTTTGTCAATGCCACTTTCTCCAACCCATATAACATAGCTGGTCTCACTACCCTCTTGTAGACCTTCCCTTTCACTCTTACAGGTACTCGTCTGTCACAAATCACTCCTGACACTCTTCTCCACCCACTCCAGCTAGGATTAAAATGGTCCTTCAGGGCTGAAGGCTGTACACTGATACACTGACCTGTTATCACATTATCCAATTAAAACTGTGTGATATTATGATACTCAGCAAATCAGTTCCCTAAAAAGTGCCACTATGTTCTGCAGTAAATGTTTATATGGTTCAGACCTGCAAATATGAAACTAATGAAATCTAAGGATAGCAAAGATATATGTAAGGAAGTCACTTGCTGATTGTAATGCCATTAGTAGCAGTAGTACCTATGCATTCTTCTGATGCTGTTTGATTGAGAAGTTAGCAAAACTTGGAAAGTGGAATAGATGATATATATATATACTGTGGATGACAGAATTCACAGCATGTATTTGCAGATGGCAATTTCTACTTTCCTAGTCACCTAATGTACCTTAACATCAAATATGTGTATTGTCACTGCATCACTGAAATGCATGTATTCATTCCTGACCATCACTGGGGGCCTAATGACAAATTCTTAAAAAGATACATACATACCATACTGATGAGGTATATGGTATTGGGTTGGGTGGGACTAACTTTACCACTCTCTCCCCCTCAATCTCCTCTCAGAAAATACCTTCAAATATAACTCCCCCTACTATCCCTAGGGAACAGGTCCTCAATGCTCTCTGAAAGGCCAAGAACACTGCATTGATGGGTCCATACAGTATCCCAGGATACCTTCTAAATAGTATGAAACTTGACCTATCAGGCCCTCTGGAATTGCTATTTAACTGCAGTCTCCAAACAGACTTTGTGCCTAAAGGAGATCAGCAACAGGCATCCCACTGCACAAAGGTGGGCTATCTACACACCATGGAAACTACATACCCATAAATCTCACTAGTCTTATATGCAAAACCAAGGAATGAACTATCATGGAAATGATCAATAATGACATAGGAAACCTCCAAACACTAAACACAACCCAGTCTGGTTTTGTCAAAGGCAGGTCATGCCTACTCAACCTGGTTGACTTCTTTGAGAATGTCACCAAAGCAATGGATGAGGGAAAAATGGTTCACACTGCCTACCTTGACCTGGCCAAGGCATTTGACACAACACCCCTCTCTGGCATTGTTGACATACTGAAGAGGTTAGGTATAAACCCTTATGCCACCCAGTGGCTAGCCAGCTGGCCCACAGAAAGGACCCAGAATGTTAGAATTGGATAGTCCACCTCTACAAAAGGCCAGTCACAAGTGGAGTCCCACAGAGATTGGTCCTGGGACCACTCCTTTTTGGCATTTACTTTTCTGAATTCAAGGGTTTCTGGCTGACTAAATTTGCAGGTGTTTTTTTAATTAAGAGTAATCATAGAATCCCCCACTAACACTAATGCTCTCCAGGAAGGGTTAACACAGGCAAATAACTGGTGTCAGAGCCATGGACTAAAACTAAATGCCAAGAAATGCATATTGGTATCTTTTGGGAAGTCATCCACTCCTGGTAACTATCATATTGACAACACACCTCTAAGAGTGAATCCAGTGGTCAGGGACTTGGGGACACACAGACAGTAACCTAACCTGTGACCATCACATATCTGCAGTATTGAGGAAGTCATTCTATGTTTTGCAACTTATAAACAAGCCTATGGCAAAGGGGATGATTGTCCCACTGTATTCAGCATTCATTAGATATATCATTGAGTACAGTGCCTGCTTTGGTATGTACTTAACCAGGTACATCCCACAAGTGAACATCCACAGAAGTTCTTCACTGAAAACATACAGTAATATGTCCTATGCATACCACCTCAAAGCCTCATCTCTGTGTTCTGTCTCCTACAGACTATTTAGATGAGATCTATGCCTAGCATACAAGGTATTGTCAGAGCCAACTCTGATGGACCTCCAGCATATCTGCAAAACAAACAGCACCAGATTTAGCAGTTTTAAAGACTTAAACCTTCCCTGTGATATAAATAGGACCTGCTGGAGAGACAGGTATGTATCTCAGAGACTACCCCTTCTCTGTGACAGGCTCCCCGTCCATGTGAAGCAGAGTTCCTCCCTAACCCAATTAAAGTGTAACTTGGACAATTGTATAGGGAACAGGAAAGTCATGCCTGATTTGGCACCAATGTCTAATGGACACAGGCAGCCTGTAAATGGTTTAACTCCCAGGCCCCTGTTTGTTATTGTTTAACCTTCTAAGCCCCTGTTTATACTTATCAAGGGTACCAGAACTTATCAGAGATTTGGCGCACATGGCAGGGCTTAAAAAGCCCCTTGTGGTCATTAGCCTAGTACACACCTGTGAACCTCTAATACAATTCAATACACTGAATACCAATGAATCAAATCACACTCAGTTGAAATAAGATTATCAAATTCGACTTTATGAATTTTCTTTTCTGGGGGGGGGGTGCTTTGCCTTCATACCAGCTGTGGATAGGAAGACTTTTTATATCCCCCCTTTTGCAAGTACCTCTGAGGTCAACATACATTGCTGGAAGTTATAAAATAAATGCTTTCAAAGCTCCATGTATTTTGTCCTAGATGAACAAACTTTGCTTTCTCAGTCACTAATCTAACAACTAAACATCAGTATGAGTATTACACAGAATGCACAATGCAATACGTATGAATGCATAGCTGGAGCATATTATTTTAAGGAAAATGTCTCTGCCAGCTCTGTGATGCAGATGTATGAAGCCTTAACTTCAACCACTTGTCAGACAGGCTTAATTAGTGACAATGGGTACAGGGGGATGGGAAAAAATGATTGAAGTCAGCAGACCTGTACCTGGGGTAGGGAGGTAGGTCATTCCACAAGTGAAGAAGCAGCATGGTGAGCCAGAGAGATGTACTTCAGCCTCCCAAGCATCATGTAGTCCTGTAGCTGGAGTGCAGAACTATGAGAAAGCACACACTCACAAACTCTGGCAGCTGGTACAGGGGGTTAAGGCTGTGAGCTGTAGCTTTAGTGACAGACAGTTTGATTTCCTCAACATTCATTTGCCTACTGCGTGATCTTGAGCAAGTCACTTAACCAGGCAATCTTTGAAGCATCTGGGAGTTTGGGCTATGCTCCTCATTGGTCCTCTGGACTGCAGGCCTAGTAACTACCTACCTGTCAGTCAACCTCTTAGAAGAGAATTCTGGACAAAGCCAAAATAATGGAGGGACAAAAGTCAAAATAAGGGACACATTTTTAAATGCTACTCATTAATTTAGAAAGATGGGTGAATAACAGTTTTCATTAGTGTATACTTTCTGAATGATGTGAAATATGAAACTCAAAAGTGGTCATTATTTAGTAACATCAGTCCTCATTAATTTGCCAGAAAGCTACATATTTTATGAGGAACAGAACAAAAATATGAGGCAAAAATGTGGGCATTCTGCAAAATTCTGAAGAGTTGAGAGGTATGAATACACACAAATACACACACACACACACACACACACACAAGACCAGGCACACACACACACACACACACACACACACACACACACACACACACACACACACACACACACACACACACACACACACACTAGCCAGCATTATAGGTCCTGTTTTTGGTGGTGCACCTGTTAACTGCTGGGCTGCAGACTGGCCTAATGTTGAGCGAATCTTATACTGTTTGTTTATGCTGTTAGCTGTCTGACACAGAAAAATAAACCCATTCCTGTGGCATCTGCATCTTGGATTTGAACCTTTGTTTGTATGTTGAATGAGTCAGCCAGGGGAAGGGTGAAGTGGTTGGTTAATGCCAGCTTTTCCACCTCAAGGAGAAGGAAGATCACGCACATACTCAAAAAATTCTTGTGGATGCCTTCCATGGCACTCTACTGGTGCAAAGTGATGCTCTGTCTTCCCCTCCAAGCATGCATGACAGAGAGTGTACCACCATTCTACGGGATAAAATTAATGGTGAAGTAGAGTGTGGGGTGGTGAGGCACTGGGGCACAAGTGAAGGTTATCTCTATGCATGGTAAAAATTATGTTTATTTATTTATAGGTTCATAGGTTCATAGGTTTATACTAGGCTATCTGCCCCAAGGCATTTATAAGCCTAGCCCGAATTTTTGTGGCTTACGCCACCCCTTATATGAAAAAATACTGTACCCATTAGTTTGTTGTGCCTCTGTCCAGCAGTGACACAGAGATGATTCATGATCTCCCATCCACAGGTCAAGATTTCTCTTGAACAGAGCCAGTCTAGTGGTTTTGGTGGATTTGGATTTTTGAGGTGGAGCATGTCCATTAATACTGAATAGAGCTGGAGTTTCTTCAATCTGGCAGCATATGAACAATGACCTCACTAGATCTGGATGTGAATCCCTTCATGATCAGGTGGGCAATGTAGAAGGTCTTTCTAACCATTTAGCTAAGTAGATCCAGCAAAGCTAATGACAGCAGATTAATGCAGAATGATATATATATATATATATATATATATATATATATATATATATATATATATATATATATATATATATATATATATATATATATATATATATATGATGTTTTATTCTTCCTACAGGAAATCCAAATAGCATAACAGGGAGATTCCTTGGCTCTTTGCCAGTATTGCCATGTGATATATTTTTATTTTTGTAAACATCCACCTGAACTGCTAACTCATGCAGATAGGACCATAGCTTAGCACATCACTTGAACAAAGCCCTTTGATGTATTACTGTATCAGTACAAGAAAGCAAACCTTAGTCTCTGATGTAGTGAAAGAACCCACAGATTTCTGATCTTTCTGTATCAAAGCTGTGTGTGTAGCCTGCTGAGCTCTTGATACTGGCAGTTGTTGCATGATGAATCATGAAATCTAATGTCACTATCAGTATATTTCTTTCTTTGGTACTGCAATATCTGATATTCACTACAGAGATTCACTCATATGGGGCAGTGATTTTACAGTGGTCTGGCAGCCAGCATCAGAGGTAATCAGTGCTATGCAAAATCTGGTTTGCAATGTGTGATGTAAGTGAAGGTTCACTCACAGTGAGTAGTCTCTGAAAAGGATGTTGCCCTAACCTGTTTAGTCTGTTCTGTGACTAATGTAATTGATACTGCATGGATCATATCTTAGTTCATACTGGTAGGACAAATATTCTTTTTTTCCTTGGAATAGTTTAATAGGCTAATGTGCATTGTCATGTTATGAAACCTAATATTATGATATTATATATATTATCATAGGTTTGCTATCAAAATGTCGATCACTCATCGTCGAAACCACTAACGCGAACTCCGAACAGCGACTGTTGGGATGTCGAACACCGATATTCCGAAATGCAAAATCTTGCCCCCGTTGGACCCATAGTAGCACTTGTTTTGTGGTGTAGCGGTCAGAAATGTTGACGTTCGGTGTTTTAGTTCGATATCGTGAGGACTCGGCATTACAGCTTTCGCATTAAGGAGTCGACAGTATGTACATTTGACGATGGGCGATCGACATTTTGATAGTAAACCATTATCATATTATGTATACTATAATACTATGACTATTATGATTCATTGACAATCAGTGTGATTAAACTGTACCACTCAATTGTGTTAGTGCTGCCTTATGAGTTTATCAGAGCAAAGCAGGTCAGCTTGAGTCTTTAGTGTGCATTTTGTAGTAGCTTGCAATTTCTTCAGTCTTTTTTAACAAGACCTAGAATTTTCAACCTCAAATCTTGTAGCAATATGCACACATAGAATGCAGTGTATACTCTGGGTTGCAAAATCACTATTTTAATTTTGACTTCCTTACATAAAAATATGTTCTACATTTTTTTTGCCTAGCAACCCTAACCTTATTTGCATGCTTTTAACATTTTTAGCAGTGGTTTATTTAACTACATCTTTAAATGGTAGAGCTAAATTAGAGTAGTCATATCAAAGGCACAGTTTCAAAATGTTCCAACAGCAGAACATAAACTTTTCTCAGGGGATAAGATACAAGCTTAGCCCACAGGCAACAACATGCTTTATTCTGTTCAGTACAGCGGGCAGACTAAAGTGGGTAAACATCACCATGAACATAGTGCAAAGCAATGCAGAGATAGGAAGAGTTAGTAATACAAGAACAAGGTTGAATTATCTTTGTCAGCAACTCCAAACGAAAACTGTTTTGAAAGCAGCTGATTGCAGATATGAGTGCTTTACTGTACATAGCACTACAGACCAAACACACTGAAAAAATATGCTAAGAACATGGGAATACCTAGGACTTTTGGAATTATGCAACATCTTCCAGAATGTAGCCCCCACCTCCCAAAGTTGTACGCCCCTACTCCCGCTACTTCAGGCAGTGAGTGTCTTGATAGCATACTAAAAACATCTTAAAATAACAAGCTTAAGCAGAAAACCCATTTAGCCAGCCAGGCAAACTCAAAAAAGTCATTTAAAAAACATAATTTAACACAATTTTGCATCAAGATTCACTTAACTGGTCAACACACTCACTTTTAAACTACTGTATGACAGATACTGCCTTCACCTTAGCAATACACTTGTTGTAGTTCAATCAAACTAAAAAGGCTGCTGCTTCACTATAGCAACAAACTACTATCTTTCATAAAGCTGGCCCTGTATCTTGGATCAGTCTTCTAAATGAAATTGCAGGATCTTGTAAGCTTTAAGAAAAGCTCAAAAGATTTCCTTACCATGGAAAATAAATGGAAATGCTTCAAGGATGCTGGCTAAGTGACTGGGTCATGAAAAAAATCACTGCAAATATTGGCATGGTTATTCCTACTTCCTAATACCAATGCTTTATCATTGACTTCTTGCATAGTGTTACTCCAAAATTTGTATCTTTCCTACCAAACATCCTTTGAGTGAGTGGCTTAGACGGAGTAGTTGTGGCTCAATCCTGCTTCCTCTGTCTTTAAGTATCAATAAATCAACTGCCTTCAGTCTGTCTTCATAGCCCAGTTCTTTCAAGCCTGGTACTGTTTTGTGTGCCTTTTATGAATACAGCCCAAGTCCCATTGGAGCAATATTCCATTCAAGAATGGCTGCAAAGAATTGGGCCTGCTGCTTGTTTGACGATTTTTATAAGAACACAGGAACAATACACACATGATCCCAGAAATCCGAAGATGCCTAGCCATATACACCTTTAACTGGTCCCACTTCAGATGTTCATACTAGTGCTCCTCCCACACTGAGCAGGATGTACACGATAGCCCTCCTGTAACCATGGTACTGTGCTTGATCAGTAGTAATTTATTCCATAGGCTAAAACAAAACGGAAACCCAACAGCAGCCAGCAAAAGAGAGTGGTAATCCTAAAAAATGCTTTCTTTTTAACGTAAAGTCAATTTAATAAAAAAATGTTTTCACGTTTTCGTCACTTTAAATAAAGTAACTTCTTCAGACACACAGACAAACAGCAGTTACACAGTTTCTAATACATTTAAACTTTGTAGCATAAAATCATGTGATAAGTCATAGCGGTGAATTAAAGGTGCAGGAGAACAATAATTCAAACACTGTCAAGGTAAACCTTGAAACTTACATACTTCTTCAAGTAAAAATATATATAATCAGTGTACAATATACATAAAATGTATTAATATCTACACTTAAAATTTGTGAGCTTAAATGCGCTATCGTGTAAGGTTTCTTAATTTGAGCAAGCATGAAATATTGCAATTCTCATTTAGGCCAGGAAAGCAGAAAGTATTGAGCGCTAACTGCCATTCAAGTCCCCGTACCTCTAATAGTACTGAATATGGGCCACCTCTAATGTCAGGAAGTAACTGATCAATGGCTTGAAATGTGAAACTATGTCCATCATTTAATGAAATGTGTTTTGCTAAGGCATTTTCTGTTTTATTTTTACTGATCGCATAAGAGTGTTCGTAGGGCATTACCCCTTGACACTGTGGACAAGAACGTTGATTTCGCTGATACAGTTAGGCGAAGTGAAAGAATTCGGGCAAACAATACTTTACGTGCGGGACAAGTAAACAACAACCAATCTACTCTAAATTTTCACCAGGACATAAACAACATGCCCACAACTGGGACACGTCATTCCCAGTATCAGAGGAACAAAAGACAGAACAATCGTCGGAAGAGATAGTTTCAAATGATTCTGCTGAAGTAAACAATCTTGTTGTTCTCACTAATTCTAAAGGGGACTTTACTATTTATAACTTTTCATCTATTGTTATAGAAGCGACTTTGGTTGAACTGCTAGCGAAGGGCAATACATATGTTTTAAGTAACAACATTAACGTAGCAAAAACTTTGTTAGATTTAAAATGTTACGTAAGGAAACTAAACCTTTCCTTTTTATTAGGCAATGTTGAACAACTTGAACATGCACTTAGGGCTGCTAGTACATTTAACCCTCCTCTCCATCCTCTTCTAGCTCTTTATGAAAACGTGTGTGAGTTAGACATCAGACACATACCTTCAATTAGAGCTAGTAACACTATTTATAAACAGAGTAATATCACTATGGAACAGCTAAGAGCATTAAAACTACTTAGATCAGCCCATGTTCATCTAGCTAAACCAGATAAAGGTGGTGGACTTGTTATCTTTGACATCACCGATTATAATAAAAAAGGGAGTTAGTCTTGAACTGTCTGGCCTATGCTAAGGCATCTCTTAACAAATTAAATATTGCACAATCTAGGATTAGAGTGTATTTTAGAGATTTGTTTATAGAAGCCAAAATCGACCTGGACACATTTAATTACATTAACATTCTCCACCCAAAAATACCTGTTATGTTTGGAATACCAAAGATTCACAAGAACCAATATGATCCTCCTATGCGTCCGCTTATTGATGGTCAAGGTTCTTTGACATATCCATGTGCAAAACTCGTTGACTCAATATTACAAAAATACCTCAAACTTGAGTCACGGGTATGCAAAGATTCATGGACTTTGTTGCAAAGGTTGAACACTTTAGAGGTTAATCAAGAAGAAAACTTTCTTACTATCGATGTAGTCGACTTATACACTTCTATTCCACATTTAGAAGCAGTTGAGTGGGTAGCAGTCTACCTGAAAAATAAAAAAGCTCCACAAAGGGATATCAACCTAGCAACCAAGCTAAATGACATCATATTTTCCAACAATTTTTTTATTTTCAATGGTAAGATTTACTTACAAAAACACGGAGTTGCTATGGGTTCCCCTTGTGGAGCGAGTTTAGCAAACATGTTCATGGCTCAATGGGAAGAATATTTTGTATTTAACAACTCCAAAATCAACATGTTTTACTTTTTACGCTAGATTTTTAGATGACATCTTTGTGATCTTTAAAGGAAATGAGACACAAGCTAAACAAATGGTTGACTACTTTAACTCTACTACACCATTTTTTTAAATTTACTTACACCGTTCACACTACTAGTATTGACTATTTGGATGTGAAACTAAATAAAGACATAGTAAATAGGAGATATGTTTCTAAAATTTATAGAAAATCTACATATTGTAACTCCTTTCTACACTTTTCTAGTGCACACCCTTATAGACAAAAACATTCAATAGTGAAAGGTCAACTCATAAGGGCTGCAAGGATGTGTATTAATGAATGTGACTTTAATTCTGAATGTCATCTTTTAAGAGATATGTTTTATAACAGAGGGTACCCTGTTAGTCTAATAAATGATCTAATTGAAGAAATTGCAAACAAACGGAGTAGAGGTATAGTTCAACCACTCTTAACCTCACCTTCTGTTGACATCGATGTTAATCTTGCAGTGTTACCTGTCATCTCTACAAGCCAGGCTGCCATTCAAACTACACAGTCATCAGACTGTGATTTAGCTACTATTATAAAGTTTCCAACGAATCAGCAAACTAGGCAGACCACTTTATGTAATGCTTCTTTTATAACCATTTTTAGTAAAGACAGTGATCAACTTAGACTAATTCTTCATAAAAACTGGAGTTTCCTTTAAAAGGATTTTTCCCTAATTGATAGAATTGGGCAGTCACCTAGTATTGTTTATAGAAGAGGCATTAATTTAAAAAGTTTTTTTGAAACTAAAAGTACTAAATCTAATTCTAGACTTACTGGAACTTTCATGTGTGGGGCATGTAGGATGTGCAGATATATAAAAACAGGTGATTCCATAAGAGTATTGAACACATGTAAATTTTATATCAACCATTAGTTGAATTGTGAGTCCAGGAGTGTTGTTTGTTTAGCTTCCTGCAACCTATGTCCGGCATTTTACATAGGGAAAACGGACAGGAAGTTCCGTGAGAGAATCTACAAACACTCTTATGCGATCAGTAAAAATAAAACATAAAATGCCTTAGCAAAACACATTTCATTAAATGGTGGACATAGTTTCACATTTCAAGCCATTGATCAGTTACTTCCTGACATTAGAGGTGGCCCATATTCAGTACTATTAGAGGCACCGGAACTTGAATGGCAGTTAGCGCTCAGTGCTTTTTGCTTTCCTGGCCTAAATGAGAATTGCAATATTTCATGCTTGCTCAAATTAGGAAACCTTACACGATAGTGCATTTAAGCTCACAAATTTTAAGTGTAGATATTAATACAATTTATGTATATTGTACACTGATTATATATATTTTTCACTTGAAGAAGTATGTAAGTTTCAAGGTTTACCTTGACAGTGTTTGAATTATTGTGCACCTGCACCTTTAATTCACCGCTATGACTTGTCACATGATTTTATGCTACAAAGTTTAAATGTATTAGAAACTGTGTAACTGCTGCTTGTGTGTCTGAAAAAGTTACTTTATTTAAAGTGACGAAAACTTGAAAAAAAATTTTTATTAAATTGACTTTACATTAAAAAGAAAGCATTAGGAATCTACTCATCCAGAGGAATCTATTCATCAGAGAGTGAGCCTTATTATTTGTTGGTATACATTCAGGTCCATAGTATGGGTGTTTGTAGAGATGATTTGGTGAACAAATAAGAGGTTAAATAGGATTGGGCCTTTCATGGCTTAAGAAGTGGGACATAGGTCACATCTGAGCAGCTGGTAGGCTACTCAGTATAAGGAGAGTTGTGGTAACCTCTCTGGATAACTGAAGGACTTTAGGCCTTTGATTTTCTTGGTTAAAAAAACACTGGAGCCTTTCCAGCTGAGCAATATGTTTGGATTTATACATACCAAAAAGATGATTGTATTTGATTAAGGATCTGATAAGGAAATTGTACAGTGGTAAGATGACTTCTGTGGATCTTATTTCCCTGGCAATTTTTGAAATACTTCAGTTGAGCCAAATATAAAATTTGCAATTAAGTATATTGTTTTTGGAAACAAGTTATTGCTAAACAGTTTGTGACTTTATAAAAAAATTCTGTACATAAGTAGCATCTCTCTCAGTCATGAGAAAGGCCTGCTTGCTTTGTATGCTAACATTTGATCTGGCCTACTCTCAGACCTGTTTTTGCATATAGTTGTTGATTCACGATTCATAGATTCATAGACTGTTACTAGGATAATGAACTGGGGGGGGCCTTTCTAAGCCTAGCCAAGTTGTCCCAAAAGAATAACGATGTCCTGTATCCAAATAGGACATTGAGGGCCAGGCATTTATAAGCTACCTCTGTCCATAAGGGACATAGGTGCCAGGCTTTGTGTAAATATCCTATTCCCCATCCACTTGTCTAAGTTGTGCTTAAACTGGGTAAAAGTTTAACTCAGCTTCACATGGATGGGAAGCCTGTTCCATAGGAGGGACAGTCTATGGGACACATATCTGTGTCTCTAGCATATTCTGTATTTATGGACCTGAATTTTGTCTTTGACTTAAACAGAATATGCTGGAGAATAAATATAGCAGTCAAGCCACACAGTCCAGAGCCGAAAACATTTTTAATAAAACAAAAAAAAAATCACATTATCTCAGAACCCAAGACTACCTACTGGCTAAAATGGCAACTTAGACTAAATGCAAATGTTTTTCCTGGAATGAATGATATGTGACATTAAAACTTGTGTTAAAAGGAAAAGTGGCTATTGTATAAAAGAAGCCAGTAGGTATATGCATATGCGCATTTTTTAGAATAGGTGTTATATGTTTTTAAGGGTTAATTAAATGATGTATATTTTAATTGAATAATAGTTAACTAAATGGTATAAAAGCAAGTGGAATGTTGCAATATTTTATCTGATGAAGTCTTGGGTTCCAAGACGATTTTTTTTTGTTTTATTTGTTCGGCTCTGGACTGTGTGGCTTGACTGCTATATTTATTCTCCAGCATATTCTGTTTAAGTCAAAGACAAAATTCAGGTCCATAAACCTTGTATTTCTGGTATTCTTTGACTTACGAATATGTAGGAGACTTATAAGAGTGAGGTTTGTAGGTGTCTTGCAAGCCAGGCATAGATCACCCCTCAGCAATATATAGGAGAATATGTAGAGGGAAAGTGCTTTAAGGTGCTCTGCATAAGGCACGTTTGTTATGCCTTGTATTATTTTTGTAAGAAACTTTTGAGGTCGCTCTAGTTGCTGCATATGCCTGGCCAGGTACATACCAAAGGGAGCAATGTACTCTATGATTGGTCTGGTAAGGGCAGAGTACAGTGGGATAATGACCTCTCTGGAAATAGCTGCCATGCCTTTACTTATAAGTTGTGCAACATGAAAGGATTTCCTCAACACTGTGGCCACATGGTGTTTGAAGGTAAAGCTACTGTCTACATGTTTACCAAATCCATGACCACTGGGTGGACTCTTGCATGTGTATTTTCAATGTGGTAATTAGCCTGGATGGTTGATTTCCCGAAGGGTACAATCATGCATTTTGTAAAATTCAGTTTAAGACTATGGCTTTGGCACCATTTATTAGTCAGAGATAGACTTTTTTGAAAAATGCTTCTGTTTGCAGGGGAGTTGATGATAACCCCCAGCTTGCAATCATCTGCAAATTTAGTCAGCCATAAACCTTCAGCATTTGCTTCCATTTCAGAGAAATAGATGCCAAAAAGGAGCTGGCCGAGTACCAAGTCCTGGGAGACTTAGCTAGTAACTAGCTTCTTGGTGGAGGTGGCCTCACCTACTTTGACCTCCTGAGTCCTATCAGTGAGCCAGTTGGCTATCCAGTGGGTGATAAAAGGGTTTATACCAAAATTACTGAGTTTGTCTATAATCTAGTTGAAGTTTCTTAAAACACCCAATCTCAGATTCATCTTCCCTTCTTCTATAACCAGTTCTATTTTTTCAATCCATTAACATTGTCTAGGGTTTCTAGGCCTTAGTCACATGATAACATTCTAAGGAAGTGAACTTTTGTTTATTAATTCATTAAACCGGCCCAGACCGCAGAATCCTTTATAAACGCATTCTATGAACACCTTCAGGAATGCATGGATCATGCAATCCCAAATAAAACCAAGACCCAATCCTCCAAAGGCAGACGTCCTGTCTGGTGGACCCCAGCCATAAACAAACTATACAATAGAAGGAGGAAGCTACTACATGACAGAGCAAAATCCCAAAAAGGGAAGGCATCTCTGATCAGTATTAGCAAAAATCTACGGGCACTCATAAAATCGTCTAAGGCCAGCTTTGAGAGAAAAATTGCACAGGACACTAAGGATAATCACAAGGCTTTCATTAGTTATGTTAGGAACCTGGGTGGGAATTCCCAGATATGCTCAGAATTAGTCCAAAATGACAAAAAATACATTTAACCCACAGACATTGCCAACATCCTGACAGGTTCAGCGCAACCCCCCCCCACTTCCCCACCAAAAGGGCAAATATCTATCCCAGCAGAGTGCTGCCCCCCTGACATCTCAGATGCTCAGGTAAGAGCCGCCCTCTCCAAAGCAAAAAACACAACATCAATGGGACCAGACGGTGTCCCAGGCTGCATCCTACATGAACTCCAAGAAGAGCTAAACCCAAACATAAAATTACTGTTCAATCTCAGCCTTACTACAGGATATGTACCCAAAGAGTGGTGTACAACAACAGTGGCCCTCTCCACAAAGGTGGTGCCTCAACGGATCCTGGAAACTATCACACCATAAGCCTGACTAGCTTGGTGTGCAAAGCTATGAAAAGGATCATCATGGACCTCATAAATAAAGATATTGGGGACCTACAGACACTGGATCCTACCCAGTTCGGCTTTGTTAAGGGCAGATCCTGCCTCTTAAACCTGGTCAATTTCTGTGAAACAGTCACCAAGGCCATTGACTAGGGGAAGGTGGTCCACACAGCCTACCTGGACCTCGCAAAAGCCTTCGATACAATACCCCACTCGGGCATTATAGATAAGCTCACCAGCTTAAATATAAATCCCTATGTCACTAGATGGGTTGCAAACTGGCTCAAGGACAGAACCCACATGGTTAGAATTGCTGGAGCCATGTCAGACTCCAAACCAGTTACAAGTGGCATCCCACAAGGCTCAGTCCTAGGACCTCTCTTCTTCGGTATATATTTCTCGGAAGTACAGGCCAACATGGAAGGACTGTGGCTGACCAAGTTCGCAGATGACTGCAAACTGGATGCCATAATCAACTCTCCAGCCGACACAATCATCCTCCAAAAGGGCCTCATAGAAACGGACAACTGGTGCCAGAGTCATGGCCTCAAGCTAAATGCAAAAAAGTGTATAGTCATCCCCTTTGGCAAAAACAAAGTGCCCACAAATTACCACATAGGTGGTAATCCATTAAGTACAGAAGAAGTTATTAGGGACTTGGGGACCCAAGTTGATAGCAATCTCTCATTTGACAACCATGTGGCCAAAGTGGTTAGAAAAACATTTTATATAGCCCACCTAATCATGAAGGGATTCACATCTAGATCAGGGGAGGTCATCGTGCCTCTTTACTCATCCCTCATCAGTCCCATAATTGAGTACAATGCCCCTTTTGGGATGTACCTTACCAGACACCTGCAGCAACTGGAAAGACCCCAAAAGTACCTCACCAAGAGGATCAAAGGGCTTAAACAGATGCCATATGCTGCTTGGTTAAAGAAACTCCAGCTCTACTCAGTGGCATACCACCTGCTCAGAGGCGATCTGTGCCTGACATATAAAGCCATGTCCAACCCGGAATTAATGGACATGCTGCACCTCCGAAAATCCAAATCCCATCGAGCTACGCTCGAGACTTGAACCTCAGCACTGAAATAAATAGGACATGCTGGAGGGACAGATTCATAACCCAGAGGCTCCCTTCACTCTGGAATAAAATCCCAGTCCAGGTTAGGCAGTCCCTCATTGACTCTCTTCAAGAGGAATCTTGATGAGTGGATGGGAGATCGTAGGTTTATCCCAGGTATCACTTCTGTGTCACTGTTAGACAGAGGCACAGTATACTAACCTCGAAAAAGGGCATAGCAAAATTAATTTAAAATGGGTGGCGAAAGCCAAACACACTCTGGCTAGGCTTATAAATGCCCTAGGGCAAATAGCCTAGTATGAACCTATGAACCTATGAACCTATGAAACATGTAGCCGCATAAATTAGTCTGTAGTTCATATTGAGAAAGTCCAAGCAAAGGTTATAGTAGAAAGCTTGTCAGCACCTCATAACTTAATTCTTTTAATAAGCAAGCCGGGATAGCATTAAATGACTTCAAGGAAGATTTTCAATTATATGACCCCTTTTGTTATGCACATAATATTAATAATGCAATTAAGTAAACCTTCTATTCACCATGCCACAAAATGTGGTCTAGGATAGATTTTTTCTTGATATCCAAAGCATTAATTAATTTGGAACCAGTAGTGGTTATACATACTCGATATCTATCGGATCACTCAAAAATTTCGTTAAGGTTTTCTAAAGATTTAAAAGATACAAGAATGCATAGAGGTTACAATTGGTCACTTAATCCAAATCTGTTAAATAAAAAGGATATAATACATGGAATTGTAAAATATCTGAAAGGTTTAACAGATAGGATGAAGCTTCATGAACATACTCCTGATATTGAATGGGCAGCAGCTAAATCTCAAATTAGAGGATTTCTTTTGCAAAAAGCCTCATATTATAAGAAAAGGCAAAACAGTGATATTCAAAAATTAGAAACAAAAGTGAAGCTACTCGAGAAAGAATTGATTCAGAATTTTAATGCTCAAACAGAGAAGGAAATGTTGAAATGTCAAAGGGATCTCTTCTTGCTGCATAATAGTAGAGTAACACTTCAGGAGCATAGGTGTTTAGTGAAATATGCCAATAATGTTCAAATACCATCAAAAGCATTGGCAAGGATTATAAATCAATTGAAAACAACTGTACATATTTCGGAAATACAATGCAATGACACAGTGTATTCTAAAACTGAGGATATTATTGATATTTTCGAAAAATCTATACCAAGGTTTATGAGGGTCAAATTGATAGGTCTATACATAAACAGAATAAAAGATTCTTGCAAAAAATTAATTTTCCAAAATTAGAAGAGAGTCTGCAAGGTGATCTGATTAAACCTATATCTTCAGAGGAAATAGTATATGTAATTCAACATATGAAAGTACATAAGTCACCAGGTCCTGATGGTTTGACAGTTGAATTTTATAAAGAGTTTGCTGATAGTTTTGGTAAAATATTGTCTCATGTATTTAACAACATAATCAGAAATAAAATTAGTGACCCCCACCTTAATGCATCAAAAACAATCTTTATACATAAAGCTAATTCAGACCCCCAAAGCCCGGATAATTACAGGCCAATAGCATTCATAAATGTGGATATGAAAATTCTAACTACCATTATAGCATATAGATTAAAAAAGATTATGATCCATTTAATTTCTAAGGAACAGGCTGGATTTATGGCAACTAGACAAACTAGTGATAACACACTTACATTACATAATATGATGATGTATGCTAAACAAAACAACTCTAATATTTATGCCCTTATAATAGATGCTCAGAAAGCATTTGATAGAGTGGATATAAACTTTTTGTTTGATGTGTTGCCTTATTTCAATATGCCACAGGAATTTATTCAGATACTACAAATATTATATAGTAATCCGTATACTACGTTATATATTAATAGGAGTTATTCTAAAAGAATACAGATTAAAAATGGTACACGGCAGGGTTGCCCTTTGTCCCCCTTATTGTTTAACCTTTATTTAGAACCTCTATTTTTATATATTAAGCAAAATTTGTATCATAATGCACCAATACTTTATAGGACTAAATTAGTAATGTCGGCATTTGCTGATGATCTTATTATTTATTGTACAACCCCAATTTCTGATAGTGAAAAGATATTAAATGTTATAAATGAATTTTCAGAAGTCTCTAATTATAAAATTAATTTGGAGGAAACTAGTATTTTCCCGTTAAGAACCCCTAAACCTTTTTCATTACTGTCCCTGGTGGGGAAGATATCATGTAAAGAAAATATCAAATACTTGGGTATTAGCTTCTCTACAGATAATAAGGACTTTTATAGTAACAATATTAAATGAGTATGGGAACTAATAGTAGCTGATTGTGGCAGATGGAGGAATTTAAGACTACCGGTATTGGCAAAAGTATCAATAGTGAAAATGAATATATTACCACGAATGTTGTATATCTTTAGGTCTGCTCAAGTATCAATTACAAAGACAGTTTTTAAACAAATTCATAAAGATCTAGCTAAACTTATTTGGGAGCCAAAGAAAACTAGAATATCGTATGAGAAATTAATGACCCCGAAGAGTAGAGGAGAACTTGAGTTACCAAATTTTGAAGTATACTATTTAATTGTGAACGCCAACAGGTGTTTAAGAATTGCTAATTACGAGGTAATTAGTACAAAGTGGATACCAACTTGGGCGGTCTTGAATTACAAGCATATTCTAGATCGGAACATAAATCCTAAAGCTTTACCCTTTTTGGATAAAAGTAGTTTGATAAAGTATGGGATTATGGACCACTTTAAAACATATGTGTCATCTTTGCAAAATTTATTCCAATCAGTAGATTTGTTGCAATATATGATGGTTTTTCAGCCTTTCCATAGGAATCCCAATTTTAAACTAAATAATCAGTTGATTGATCTTAGTAAATTCACATTAATAGTTAATTTGAGTCTGATTGATGTTTTTAATAAATTTCATTTATCGGCTTCGCAAGTTAGGCAGGAATTGAATCTTCCTAAGGGTTATATGGTTGTCATGAGACAAATCAGAGAACTTGCTCTGAGTCATTTTGAAAACTTTAAACCGATAGTTGTAATTGTGGATAAATGCTCTGAATTGTGGCAGGCTCTCCAACAGGAAGTCAAATTTATAACAACAACAAATAAATTAATTAAAGATTTAAAATTCCAGGATAAAATTCTGTTGTCAGGGTATTGGGTAAACAAAATGACAGTAGCAGATAATCAGGTATTAAAAGCAATTGATTTAACAATAAAATCCGTCTCTTTTCAAAAGTTGATGTATACGCAGTTGATGATTTGGAATAATGCTTATTATACTCGTCTTAGGTTACATAAATTTAATCCTAGGAATTCTCCAACTTGTCCATATTGCACAAATCAAATAGCGGATCTTCTTCATATGTTCTGGAGCTGCAAGTGTATATATAAACTTTGGAACTCTCTTAGAACACAACTACAAAAGATGGGTTATCAAAGTTCAACGTTATCATGGGAATTTATGATTCTCCATGTTCCTCCAAGAGAGCTCTCTAGGTCACAAACTATAATATGTATGAATATTTTTTTGCTGATGAAGTTATATATAGCTACAAATTGGTTAGAACCAGACAAGACATCATGGGATAATTTCAAGCTTGTGGCTATAAAGCATATATTAGCACATAAATTACTCCTGAAGCAAACAAAAATATTAATAACCCGAAAATATGGGAAAAGGTTTTTACCATTATATTAGCATAATACTGTTATTAGGAATATATTAAAGTTTGGATGTATATGTGGAGGAAACAATATTTTGAAAACATGTATGATATGTATGGACGCAAAGTACGTCTACAAATGTTTTGGCTTTGTTTTTCTTCCCTGGTGCCTTCTTTTTTGGAATAATGACGAATTTTTATATGGAAGCATTTCATGTAGATATTGTATATAGTTTTGATAGTAATAGTAGTGAATTATGTGTGTGATTTTATTGTATTTTGAAAATATATATCAATAAAAATTTATTATGGAAAAAAAAAAAGGAATAGTCAATGAAAGCAGAGAGAGTAAAGGCACATTTGGTTAAGCTGAAATAGTAACAGGCCTGGGATATTTATGACAGAATTCATCAGGGGTAGAACAGGGACATAACCACCTGGACAGAAGATGAGTTTTTAGAGTAGTTTTAAATTGATCTGAGGATGTGGAAGTAATAATATTTGTCGGTAGTGTATTCCAGATTTTTCCTATGTGATTTGAGAAGAGGGAATCACCTGCCTGATTTTTGGAGACATTGATCTGAATATGGTGTTTATTGGTGGAGTGTAATGATCTGTTAGTGGCATAAGGTTGTAGTAGGGTATTTTAATGCTGAAACTATACAACGATAATATAAACTGCCTGATTATGCTATAAAGGACAGAATAAATACTTCTCAATATGTGCAATGTAGAGTATAAATATCAATTACAGTTTGCTTCAGCATCATCTAAGGTTTCATCTTATGTCATGTAATAGTGTGTAAGTCATTCTGTCTTAGAAATATTTAGTAAATATGGAAATATTTAAAATTTCCATAATTATTAGCAAATAACTACCAATATCTCCATGCTAATATACAACTGCACACTAACAATATGCTTTTCTTTCTCCCACCATGCATTTCACTCTGTGACTCTCAATAATATGTACGTCTCTCAGTTATGAAAATATGAATACAGGGAAATCAGTGGTCAATTTCCCCAATGCAAAACATCTGAGACTAACAATATTTGTATCATTTTGTTAATTACACCATGCAATTTCTGATATTGCATATTATTAATTGCTGACTCGCTTTGTTAAGGAAGACAAACCCCAAAAAATATCTGGACACCACAAGGAGCTGTGGGTGTTAAGTAGAAGACCCAACACTTTAGTCAGGCACACTGATGTCCCAAGACCAAAACACTAAAGGTGGAGGAGTGTCCATATTCACCAAGGATATTCACACCTCCAGGCTAGTTGCCCAACACAATGCATCTGAAATTCTCCAGGTGCAACTAACACTAGATAAGACTGCAATCCAAATTGTAGCTTGCTACAGATCTCCCACCATGCCCCAAGATTCTTACTACACCTTTCTAAACATACTGGAAAATATTAAGATACAACCAAACACCCTAATACTGGGTGATTTCAACTACCCTGCCATTAACAGGGAAAACTACTCGGGTACCAACACCTTTTCCCAACTGTTCTTGGAATTCATAAATTTCAATGCCCTGGATTAAGTAATCCATTGTCCCACCAGGGGCTCCAATATCCTAGACCTGGTCATTACCAACATGGGAGATAGATGCTCCACACCAGTGGTCACCCCCTCATTGGTCAGGTCTGACCATAAGCAAATCACCCTTGAGATCCACATCCCACCCCCACCCCCAGTAAGGAAATCTCTGTAAAAAACTTCTCCAAAGCCAACTTCATGCTACTTAAGTCAGAAGTGACAAACTTCATGGCACCCATGCAGATGGGAGCTGAAAGTTCAACTGCTGAATCCTACACTAAGGCAGTCTATGAGCACATCCACTCATGCATGAATCGTGCCATCCCAAATAGAACCAAGATGCTCTCCTCCAAAAAAGGAAGCCAATCTGGTGGTCTCCTGCCATAAACAAACTATACAACAGAAGGAAGAAACTGTTGCAGAAAAGAGGAAAATCCCAGGATGCAAAAAACTCCCTTACCAGCCTCAGTAAGAAGCTGAGATTCCTCATAAAATCCTCCAAAGCTAGTTACAAAAAATAAAATTGCCAAAGATTCCAAAGACAACTACAAGGCATTCTATAGTTATGTCAAGAATCTAAATGGCAATGCTCAGATCTGCTCTGAGCTGAATGGCATTAAATATACTGATTCCACGGATATTTCCATATCCTGGCAGATTGATTTAGTGCCAACTTAACACCCCTCTCACCCCCTAAAGGGCCCATCTTAATACCAAAAGATTTCCAAATTCCGGTAATCACGGCCACACAGGTAGAAACCACACTCTCCAAAGCTAAGAATACAGGATCCATGGGACCAGATGACATCCCGGGCTGTGTACTACATGAAATTAACTGGCACTTCACCTAAGTGTCATGTTTACTCATAGCCTCACCTCAGACTTTGTGCCCACTGAGTGGTGTACAGCTACAGTTAATCCACTCCACAAGGGGGGATCCACCTTGGATCCCGAGAACTACCGTCCCATCAGTCTGAAGAGCCTGATCTGCAAGGGCATGGAATGCATTATCATGGAAGTTATAAACAAAGACATTGGCAACCTTCAAACACTGGACCCCACCCAGTTTGGGTTCGTGAAGGGCCAATATTGTCTCCTAAACCTGATTGACTTCTTCGAATCAGTCTCCAGAGCTGTGGAAGAAGGTAAGGCGGTCCACACAGCCTATCTGGACCTCGCCAAGGCCTTCGACACCATCCCCCACTCTGGAATCATAGATAAACTTACTAAGCTGGGCATAAATCCCTATGTCACTTGATGGGTTGCCAACTGGCTTACTGACAGAACACAGACTGTAAAAGTAGCCCACTCCAAATCCAGCTCCAGACAAGTGACAAGTGACAAGTGGAGTACCTCAGGGTTCAGTCCTGGGACCGTTCTTGTTTGGCATCTACTTCTCTGAAGTACAGGCCAACACTAAGGAACTCTGGCTAACAAAGTTCACAGATGACTGCAAACTGGGAGCCATTATTGAACCCCCAAATGATGTGGATATTCTACAAAAGGGCCTTACAGAAACAGATGCTTAGTGGACTGGCTTATCCAACAGATGTGATGCCTACACTTCGTCTTAGAGGTAACATTAAAATGGAGTTGTTATATCTAAAATGCAATAAGCAAATAAATCATATGCAAGTAAAAGAGAGCACTGACATTACTTTAATTCTGACAAAATTGCTTATTTAAGTGCACTGCTGGCAGGCTGATTTGTGCAACCAACTGCTAAGTATCAGCACATGTGTAATTATTTCCTGATGTTTAAATTTACAGCAGGAACTAGCCACATATACATTTCATTTTGTAAGCAGTTTCTGACCATGTTTGTGGTGTGTGAATCTTATGTTTGATATCATTAAAACTTTGAGATGCAGTTTACAGTATAGTGTTGAAAAAAGTGAGCAAGACAAGGGTAGAATAATGGTAGAGTAACTAAGGAATAAGTAGGATAGTGGTGGGGGCTAACATATCTATCCAGTACTCCAGAAGGAGTATTGAATCCCCAAATGATGTGGATATTCTGGCTAAGGCTCTAGCCACCCCTATAGTGCCTTTTTTAGGCAAGGTTCAAATGACAAATTCACCACCCTAACAGGTACAGGCAAGAAGAATCTGAGGGTATTGCTACTCAATGCTAGAAGTCTAAACCTCAAAATGCACTCTCTTGAGGCACTCCTTAAAATGGAGAACATCGACATCTGTGCAGTGACAGAAACCTGGTTCAAGGCCCCAGAGAGTACCCCTGCATTACCAGGCTATAATTCATACCACACCTTTCGGCCACCTAACCTGGACCGAAACACTAAAGGCGGAGGCGTGTCCATATTCATTAAGGATATCCACACCTCCAGGCTAGTTGCTCAGCATAACGCATCCGGGATTATCCAAGTGCAACTAACTCTGGGCAAGACCGCAATCCAAATTGTAGCTTTCTACAGATCCCCCACCATGTCCCAGGATTCCCACTGCTCATTTTTTAATACACTGGAAAATATTAGGGTACAACCTAACACCCTAATAATGGTCGATTTCAACTACCCTACCATTAACTGGGAAAACTACTCATGTATCAACTCTTGGGATCAATGTTTTCTGGAATTCATAAATTCCCATGCCATGGATCAACTTATCCACACCCCCACCAGGGGCAGCAATATCCTAGACCTGGTTATTACCAATATGGGCAACCAGTGCTCCACACCAGAGGTCAATTCCTCATTGGTCAGATCCGACCATAAGCTAATCACCCTAGACATCCACATCCCTCCCCCACCCCATTTTAGGGAAACCACAGTAAAAAATTTCTCCAAAGCCAACTTCATGCTTCTTAAGACAGAAGTGGCAAACTTCACGACACCCATGCTGATGGACAATAGAGGTATGACTGCTGAATCCTACAGAAATGCACTTTATAAGCACTTACATGAGTGCATGGATCGTGCAATCCCCTAACAGAACCAAGATGCTATCCTCCAAAAAAAGGAAGCTAATCTGGTGGTCCCCTGCCATAAACAAACTCTACAACAAAAGAAAGAAACTGTTGCAAAAAAGAGTAAAATCCCATGATTGGAGAAACTCCCTGGTCAGCTTCAGTAAGAAGCTGAGATCCCTCATAAAATCCTCCAAAGCTAGTTATGAAAACAAAATCGCCACTGACTCTAGAGACAACCACAAAGCATTCTATAGCTATGTCAAGAATCTCAATGGCAACACTCAGATCTGCTCTGAGTTACAGCACAATGGCACTAAATATACAGAACCAACGGATATTGCCAACATCCTGGCAGATAGGTTCAGTGCTAACTTTACCCCTCTGTCATCCCCTAAAGGGCCCCTCTCTATACCAGAAGAATGCAAAGTTCCTGTAATCACAGCTGCACAGGTAAAAAACACACTATCCAAAGCCATGAACACAGCATCCATGGGACCTGATGACATCCCAGGCTGTGTTCTTCATGAACTACAGAACGAACTGGCACCCCACCTAAGTACCATGTTCAATCATAGCCTCACCTCAGGCTATGTGCCCACTGAATGGTGCACAACGACAGTTATCCCACTCCACAAAGGGGGAGCCACCACAGACCCCAGAAACTACCACCCCATTAGCCTAACGAGCCTGGTCTGCAAGGCTATGGAGCGTATCATCATGGAACTTATAAACAATGACATTGGTAATCTCCAAACTCAGGACCCCACCCAGTTTGGGTTTGTAAAAGGCAGATCATGTCTCCTAAACCTGATAGACTTCTTTGAAGCAGTCACCATAGGTTCATAGGTTCATGCTAGGCTATCTGCCCTAGGGCATTTATAAGCCTAGCCAGAGTGTGTTTGGCTTTCGCCACCCATTTTAAATGAATTTTGCTATGCCCTTTTTCAAGGTTAGTATACTGTGCCTCTGTCTAACATTGACACAGAAGTGATACCCGGCGTAAACCTACGATTTCCCATCCACTCATCAAGATTCCTCTTGAAGAGAGTCAATGAGGGACTCTGCCTAACCTGGACTGGGATTTTATTCCAGAGTGAAGGGAGCCTCTGGGTTATGAATCTGTCCCTCCAGCATGTCCTATTTATTTCAGTGCTGAGGTTCAAGTCTCTCGAGCACGTAGTTCGATGGGATTTGGATTTTCTGAGGTGCAGCATGTCCATTAATTCCAGGTTGGACATGGCTTTATACGTCAGGCACAGATCGCCTCTGAGCAGACGGTATGCCACTGAGTAGAGCTGGAGTTTCTTTAACCGGGCAGCATATGGCATCTGTTTGAGCCCTTTGATCCTCTTGGTGAGGTACTTTTGGGGTCTTTTCAGTTGCTGCAGGTGTCTGGTAAGGTACATCCCAAAAGGGGCATTGTACTCAATTATGGGCCTGATGAGGGATGAGTAAAGAGGCACGATGAACTCCCCTGATCTAGATGTGAATCCCTTCATGATTAGGTGGGCTATATAAAATGTTTTTCTAACCACTTTGGCCACGTGGTTGTCAAATGAGAGACTGCTATCAACTTGGGTCCCCAGGTCCCTAATTACTTCTTCTGTACTTAATGGATTACCACCTATGTGGTAATTTGTGGGCACTTTGTTTTTGCCAAAGGGGATGACTATACACTTTTTGGTGTTTAGCTTGAGGCCATGGCTCTGGCACCAGTTGTCTGTTTCTATGAGGCCCTTTTGTAGGATGCTTTTGTCGGCTGGAGAGTCGATTATGGTGCCTAGTTTGCAGTCATCTGCAAACTTGGTCAGCCACAGTCCTTCCGTGTTGGCCTGTACCTCCGAGAAATATATACTGAACAAGAGAGGTCCCAGGACTGAGCCTTGTGGGACGCCACTTGTAACTGGTTTGGAGTCTGACATGGCTCCAGCAATTCTAACCATGTGGGTTCTGTCCTTGAGCCAGTTTGCAATCCATCTAGTGACATAGGGGTTTATATTTAACCTGGTGAGCTTATCTATAATGCCCGAGTGGGGTATTGTATCAAAGGCTTTTGCGAGGTTCAGGTAGGCTGTGTAGACCACCTTCCCCTCGTCAATGGCCTTGGTGACTGTTTCAAAGAAATTGACCAGGTTTAAGAGGCAGGATCTGCCCTTAACAAAGCCAAACTGGGTAGGATCCAGTGTCTGTAGGTCCCCAATATCTTTATTTATGAGGTCCATGATGATCCTTTCCATAGCTTTGCAGACCAAGCTAGTCAGGCTTATGGGGCAATAGTTTCCAGGATCCGTTGAGGCACCACCTTTGTGGAGAGGGACCACTGTTGCTGTACGCTACTCTTTGGGTACATATCCTGTAGTAAGGCTGAGATTGAACAGTAATTTTATGTTTGGGTTTAGCTCTTCTTGGAGTTCATGTAGGATGCAGCCCGGGACACCGTCTGGTCCCACTGATGCTGTGTTTTTTGCTTTGGAGAGGGCGGCTCTTACCTGAGCATCTGAGATGTCAGGGGCAGCACTCTGCTGGGATAGATATTCGCCCTTTGGTGGGAGGGGAGAAGTTTGCACTGAGCCTGTCAGCTAGGATGTTGGCAATGTCTGTGGGTTTGGTGTATTTTTTGTCATTTTGGACTAATTCTGAGCATATCTGGGAATTCCCACCCAGGTTCCTAACATAACTAAAGAAAGCCTTGTGATTATCCTTAGTGTCCTGTGCAATTTTTCTCTCGAAGCTGGCCTTAGACGATTTTATGAGTGCCCGTAGTTTTTTGCTAATACTGATCAGAGATGCCTTCCCTTTTTGGGATTTTGCTCTATAATGTAGTAGCTTCCTCCTTATATTGTATAGTTTGTTTATGGCTGGGGTCCACCCGACAGGACGCCTGCCTCTGGAGGATTGGGTCTTGGTTTTATTTGGGATTGCATGAAGCATGCATTCCTGAAGGTGTTCATAGAATGCGTTTATAAAGGATTCTGAGGTCTGGGCCGTATTTTCCACAGGCCCGGGGGCTTTGAAGGATTCCACCTTGGTTTTGAGGAGAGTGAAATTTGCTTTAGAGAAGTTTTTCACTGTGGTTTTCTGGGCAGGGGGTAGATTCGGTATGTGAATGTCCAGTGAGATTAGTTTATGGTCTGATCTTACCAGTGAGGGATACACTTCTGGTCTGGAGCATAGAGCCCCCATGTTGGTGATGATCAGGTCCAGTATGTTTTCCCCTCTTGTGGGAGTGGTAACAAGTTGTTCCATAGCATTTGAGTTTTTAAATTCTAGGAACCTTTGGGCTAGGGTGTTGGAGCTAGAGTAATGCTCCCAGTTTATGTTTGGGTAGTTGAAGTCACCCAATATAATGGTGTTTGGAGAGACCTTCATATTTTCCAGTTTTCTCAGGAAGGCCGAGTGGGGTTCCTGGGTTTGTGAGGGTGGTCTGTAGCAGGCTATAAACTGGAAGGCAGTTTTACCCACTGTTAGTTGCACATGGATAGTCTCTAATGCTTTGTGCTGTGCCACCAACCTGGAGGTGTGGGTATCTTTGACGAATATTGATACTCCCCCTCCTTTTGTGGTTCGGTCCAAGTTTTGGGCTGAAAAGCATGGTATGAGGTATAGCCTGTTAGTGCTGGGGTGCTCTCAGGAGCCTTGAACCAGGTTTCTGTTACTGCACAGATATAGATGTTCTCCATGCTAAGGAGAGTTTCGAGTGCGTGCATCTTGAGGTTTAGACTTCTGGCATTGAGTAGCATTACTCTTAGTTTCTTATCCCTTGTGATACCTATGGAGGTGGGTTTGTCTTTTGAGCCTTGCCAAAAAAGGCACTGTGGGGGTGGCAAGAGCCTTTGCCAATATCCAAAAGCCCAGGGGTGACAGGTGCAAGCCGTCCCTACAGAAGCATCGTGGCTTGTCCAGCATGCCATCCCAGGCTGACAGGCATTGGATTCCCTTTGAATGACACCTATACTTAAGCCAATTGTTGAAATTGATCATCTTGTCTTCATATTGTGGCATCATTCTTAGTGAGGGTAAGATGCTACTCAAGGTCATGGTCATACCGTCCTGGGCTACATGCTCAGAGAGCTCCTCTATGTCTCTTTTCATGAAGTCCAGGGAGGTACATCTCAGGTCATTCACACCAGCATGGACAATGACTGAGTCATATTTGTACTTGCCTTGGAGTGACCTGAGTGCTTGTGTTATGTGGCGGATCCTAGCGCCTGACAGGCAGCTCACCGTGAGCTTCTCCTTGTTTAGCCTGGTGAGCGGGACGTCAGTGTGCCTGACCATAGAGTCACCTATTACAAGTGTATCAGGTGTGTTGTTTAGCCTTAAGGGCTGTGACTGTTCGACACACTGGCTTTAGATGAGGGTAAGGTGGTTCACACAGCCTATCTAGATCTCGCCAAGGCTTTTGACAATATCCCCCACTCTGGAATTATAGATAAACTCACTAAACTAGGTATAAATCCCTATGTCACAAGATGGGTTGCCAACTGGCTCACTGACAGAACCCACACTGTGAAAGTAGCAGACTCTAAATCCAGCTTCAGACCAGTGACAAGTGGAGTACCACAGGGTTCAGTCCTGGGTCCTCTCCTGTTTGGTATCTACTTCTCTGAAGTACTAGGCCAACACAGAAGGTCTTTGGCTAACAAAGTTCGCAGATGACTGCAAACTAGGAGCCATAATCAAAACTCCAGTAGATGTAGACAACCTACAAAAGGGTCTTGCTGAGACAGATGCCTGGTGTCAAAGTCATGGCCTCAAGCTCAATGCCAAAAAGTGCATTGTCATTCCTTTTGGTAAAAACTCAGTACCCATGAACTACCACATAGGTGGTAGTCTACTTAACACCGAAAGTGTGATAAGAAACCTTGGGACACAGGTGGACAGTAGTCTCTCCTTTGATAATCACATCGCCACAGTAGTCAGGAAATCCTTCTATGTGGCACACCTCATCACAAAAGGTTTCTCATCCAGGAAAAAAGAGGCCATTGTTCCCTCTACTGCCACTCATTAGACCCATTATAGAGTACAATGCCCCTTTTGGTATGTACCTCACAAGACATCTACAACAACTGGAAACGCCACAGAAATACCTCACAAAGAGGATTACCGGCCTCAAAGAGATGCCCTATGCAGACCATCTCAAAAAACTGCAGCTTTACTCCGTTACATATCGCCTACTCAGAGGCAATTTCTGCCTAACACACAAAGCTATGTCAAACCCAGAGCTTTTAGACATGCTCCACTTAAAGAAATCCCAATCCCTATGAGCTACTCTAGGGACCTAAACCTCATCACCACAATAAACAGAACATGCTGGAGGGATAGATTCCTGTCCCATAGACTTCCCATACTCTGGAACAAACTACCTAGCTATATCAAACAAAGCTCCTCATTAGCACTCTTCAAGAAAAATCTTGATGATTGGATGGGAGATAGGAAATTCACCCCAGGGATCACTTCTGTGGCTCTGCTTGACAGTGGCACAGAAAAATAATTTTCTTGGGTGGCGAAAGCCAGGGTACCTTTGGCTAGGCTTATATAGGCCCTAGGGCCAATAGCCTAGTACCTTCCTATGAACCTATGAAAAGGGCCCTACAGAAACAGATGCTTGGTGCCAGAGCCATGGGCTCAAGCTCAATGCCAGGAAATGTATAGTTATCCCTTTTGGGAAAAAACATGTACCCATGGATTATCACATAGGTGGCAGTACTCTAAACACCAAAAGTGTGATGAGAGACTTAGGGACACAGGTGGAGAGTGGTCTCACCTTCGATAACCACATCGCCACAACAATCAGGAAATCCTTCTATATGGCACACCTCATCACTAAGGGCTTCCCATCCAGAAAAAAGGAGGTCATTGTCCCACTGTACTCATCCCTCATTAGACCCATTATAGAGTACAACGCCCCGTTTAGTATGTACCTCACAAGACATCTGCAACAGCTGGAAAGGCAATAGAAATAACTCACTAAAAGAATCACAGACCTAAAGCAGATGTCCTATGTTGACCATCTAAAAAAAACTCCAGCTATACTCTGTGGCATACTGTCTACTCAGAGGCAATCTCTGCTTAACATACAAGGCCATGTCAAACCCTGAGCTGTTGGACATGCTCCACTTAAAGAAATCTCAATCTCTCAGAGCCACACTCTTCAGGGATCTAAACCTTGTCATCACAATGAACAAAACATGCTGGAGGGATAGGTTCCTGACCTAGAGACTCCCCATACTCTGGAATAGACTGCCCATATATGTCAAGCAGAGCGCCTCCTTGGCCCTCTTCAAAAGGAACCTTGACAATTGGATGGGAGATAGGAAATTCACCCCGGGCATCACGTCAGTCACCCTGCTAGACAGGGGTCCAGGGAGGTAAATATTGTGGAAAGAGATATCAGGGGAATTGTTTGGCTAGGCTTGTAGAGGCCCTAGGGCTGATAGTGTAGTACCAACCTATGAACCTATAAGAATACAAAAGGCATTTTAGGAATGAATGAGTTAAAAGGCTGTGTCTTTGGCTTCCACCCTTATGGTAAGCTGACTTCCAAAGTCTCTCCTTTCCCTCTTTCATTGTTATTGTCTGTTGTATAATCTATTTAAGTACTTTGCCACCCACTTTTTCCATATATCTATAATACTAAGTGCCCAACCAGCAGACCAGTATTGTACTTGATAAACCTCCTTTACTACAAATTGTCTCCTGATCATTTTACCTGAGTTTCCATCTGCTTGGCATGTTTGCCACACTGTGAGGGAGTCCTGAGTTAAATTTATTTGATCCTTGGCAGATAACTGAAGTGCAATACAATAAAATAAATCTCTTAACTGTTTAGCCTGCTACTGCTTTATTTTTGCTTTATTTCTTGATTTCATTTTTAAATAATTTTATAGGTCCCTAATACTTGAAATTGCCTTGTCAAGGTAGTTTACTTGTTGTTTTGTTGTAGCATTATACTCGGAAGCAATCTTTCTAGGTGTTTCTACATCAAAAGTTTAGTAGTGCCCTGAACAAATACAAACACCCAGAAAGCAAATTTTATCTATAAAACTACCCTTAGAACTGAAACCTGTAACTCAGTTTGGCTAAAACAAAGCCATTGTATGGAGATAAACGTAGAGCAGCTATTTTGTACATTAAACAGCACTACTTTCAAACCTTAGCACAATCGAACCAAGTCTAGTGCCAAACCTCAGAGACTACCCAAGGAGACCTCTGTATAACCCAGTCTATAACCTACTGTAGGCTACCAAAATACAGTTCTGGACAATATGGATATGCAATTTTCAAATGTGTCCTGCAGCCAGCTTAGTAGATAATCGCATCCTGAGAAAATGTAGCAATTGTCTCATGTTCACAGACAACCATTTAATCATTAAAGAAATAAACACAGTATGTGAGAGATGCACCTACACAATTTCACTGGAGGTAAAAATCTCACTTGCAAACAATGTTGCCAAGAACACACACACACACGCACTACATCCACAATACATAGTGTCCGACACACAGAGAGACCAACTTATGCTGAGGCACTAAAAATCAATCTTATCAAACCTTGAAGACCTCCTAAGCCTATAAACAGTAATGATTATCTTCGGCAATCTTTAAAGCACTCACCAAAAGCAACACCAAAAACAAAACATACATATACAGCTACACAGAGTGCAGCCTCAAGAGCGAAGCCCATAAGAAAAGCAAACACATTACCCATGACTCTTGTCATAGGGGACACCACTGTATGACACCCCACTCAACAGACTAAACAAGGAGAAGATAATGGTAAATTGCTTATCTGGAGCCAGGATCTGCCAAATTATGCACATACTCAAGTCCCTACACCATAGGTACCAGTATGATTCTGTTGTAGACCATGTGGGCATTAATGACCTGAGACGTACTTCCCTTGACTATATGAAAAATGGCATTGTTGAGCAGTTTCAAAGATGGCTGCCATTCTGTGAACACTGCTGAACTGCAGCTCTTCATATAACCTGAGAAAATCTAAACCCTGAAGTGATACCAAGAACTTTTTAACAACAAATCTTCGAAAAAATAATTATAACTTCACTCAACTATCCTGCAGGAAAAGAAAAAAGTTAAGAATAAGACGATATTTAACAGGATTATAGTAGATTAGCTGGCTCTGAAGAGAGAAAGAAACTGCTCTTTACACTTTAAGTTTCTGTACTGCGATAAAATGTCGAAAGAGGAAAAAATATGGACACAACTACTACTAAAACAAAACTTTCAGAACTACAGTCACCGGAGAAAGATGTAATTTCCAAAAGACAAAAAGTTATAAAGCAACAGGAACAACAAAAGCCAGGGATTAAAACTAAAGCTGATCAAGCGTTAAACATGGAAGACATCAAGACTGCTCTGTTACCCATTCAAGAAGCTCTGAAAGAACTTACTACCCAAATACAAACATTTGGAATTTCCTGCACCCAAATTCTTGAAAGAATAGACAAGACTGAAGCTCGGATATCAGAAAATGACGATAAACTAACTTTACTTGAAAAAAAATCAGATACACATGATCTGGACATTCTGGCTATTCAAACAAAGATTACTGATTTAGAAGCAAGATCCAGGAGAAACAATATAATTATTAGAGGAATTCCAGAATCCATACAGTATAATGAGTTAATCCCATCTATAACACAAATAATTACAGTGCTTCTTAATGACTCTGACATGGTAAAACAAATAATCATAGAAAGGGCTCATAGAGCATTGAGAGAATCGAATAGCCCAAGACCTGTGTATGTTAAAATACTTAATTACCAAGATGTCAGCAAAATCCTTATAACAGCAAAATAAAGTGGTGGACATATTATGTGGAATAATAATAGAATTTCTCTGGCACAGGATTTGCCCCTACAAGTCAGACAAGCTAGACAGTCTTCATCTCCATACTGTAAGTTTCTTATTGATAAACATATTAAATTTCAAATGAAATATCCTAATATGTTAATATTTACAATTGTTTCAATGAAAAATGAGGCAAAAATTGTCTTTTTGAAAGTTTTTAAGTGTTTACCTGCTTCTGAGACTTGATCTGGCTTTTCGTTGAGACTAACATGCTGTCCGAGGTCGGATTCATCTGTTGCTGTGGCTCGAGGTCTTGGTAATCCTTTATTTTCATATTAAATGCTTTAGGCATCCATTGGAATAGATAAGGGCTTTGTTTTGTTGATCTTGGTTATCTGCATCTGTTTTCCAAAGTTTTATGACTTTCACGAAGTGTTTACATCGACGAGGAGACAGGAAATGCCTTGGATACTGCTGAGGGGAAGGATTTTACTGTGGCGCTTCCAGAAGTCCGTCTGCATTAACTGTCCCCCATCTCGTGCATTCTGTAAGGTTTCCAGGCTTGGAAATCCAAAGTGAACTGTTTTAAGCATTGGAAAGTATGATTAACATTAAAAGATGATGTTTTACAGCAATTTAAGCACATAGGAACATTTGATTATACTTGCTTTTCATATAACAAAAAAAGTCTTGTAGTATATAATAAACAAGTGGAGTACAGGGAATATTTGTTTCTTTCTTTTTCTTTTCTTTTTTTTCTTTTCCTTTTTTTTTTTGATTTTTTAAAATAAGTAGGTATTGGTTTACTATTTCAGAACTAATCTGAAAGGACATGTTGAGTTTTTTTAATGTTAGTGAGGGATACATATATAGAAATTACAATTAGCATTCTATTTAAATAGAACATATAATTAAACTCATATATTATTAATTAGATGTGACATAGCTATATACTACACTAGTTAGACATCATTTTATAATATTAGGAGATAGAGCTGACCTGAAGTATATAAATAATGAAGGACCTAACATATTCATTAGGAAAGTTAATTCATTTTCTGTTTTTATGTTTGTACCTCTTTTTATATAGGGTTACAATACAGTATGAATAAGATGTGTTTTTTTTTTCTCTTTCTCTCTTCATTTGATGCATATATGATAGAGAACAATGTTGTCCCTATGTTGGACTCTTATTTTTCAGAATGACAGTTGTCGATTATCTTATTTGATTCATGTTGTTTATGTACAGCAAGCTAATCAAAATGATTGAAAGTTTATGTTAATGTTATATGTTCAGTATGATTTACTTAAATAACAGTTAACAAAAGAGATGTAGATGCACAGTAGTGTTTGGTAGGGAACGCTTAGATTAGACTTTGTAGAAGTAAAATTAGTTTATATAGGTCCTATCTATGGGAAGTTTTTGAGTTGTTGTAACCTGATGACATTACACATGTTTACTTTTTTGACCCTTTCAGTTTTTTACGTTATACAAGACCTATATATATCCTGGTCCAGGGATAGAGTGGGTAGGCACTGGTATAGGACGGGATGTCAAGAATGCTTCCAAATTACATATGTCTTTAAACTCACTTTGACTTTATATTATGTTTTTCCCTGTAAACCTCTATTATACAAAATAACTCATTAAATGTGGGAAATAGACTCATGGAACATAAAAGGGCTCCAGAACTTAAAGAAAAGAAAGTTATTTTTACATTTATTATTGCAGGCTAGGGCGTCGTTTATACTTGTTCAAGAAACGCATTTAACTAATGATCAATGGGCTGACATTAAGAAAAGGAAATGGATTAGAGAAATTGTAGCCTCAGAAGGTAAAACTAATAGTGCTGAGGTAGCTATACTTATTAAAAATCAATATCAAGAGAAGATTTTAGACTCTAAATCAGATAAAGAAGGAAGATGGTGTTATGTTATTCTTTCTTCTACTCGACTTAATAAACCTATTTTACTTTTAAATGTTTATGCACCTTGCAATAATCAACAACTTTTCATAGCATCACTTTATCCAATTTTGTCACAATATGATAAATATTATATAATTATTGGAGGGGACTGGAACTCTTATCAAAATCCGAAGTTGGATAGATCTTGTCCACAAAGAGCATTTAATAAACAAGAAGTAATAGCAATAAGTGATATAAAGGAAGATTTCCAATTATATGACCCCTTTAAGTATCTAAATAACCCTGGTAATACAAATAATTATACTTTTTATTCAACATGTCATAAAATGTGGTCCAGATTGGATTTTTTTTTTATTTCAGCAACAATGATTAATTTTGAACCTTTAGTCTCTATACATGCACGTTATTTATCAGACTACTCAAAAATCTCATTAAGTTTTGCTAAAGAACCTAGAGATACCATGCGGCAAAGAGGTTATAATTGGTCTCTTAACCCAAATCTGTTAAATAAAGAGGAAATAATACATGAAATTACACATTACCTCAAAGACCTATTGGCTAGATTAGAGAAACAACAACATACACCTGATATCGAATGGGTGACAGTTAAAGCACAAGTAAGAGGGATCTTTTTGCAAAAAGCTTCATATTATAAAAAAATACAGATTAGAGATATTCAGGAATTGGAAGCTAAAATTAAGACATTTGACCAAGAATTGATTCAAAATTATAATACTCAAACAGAAATGGAATTACTTAAATGCCAAAAAGACCTCTTCTTAATTCAAAATAGTAGATTGACATTTCAGGAACATAGAATGTTAGCGAGGTATGCCAACCATATTCAAACACCATCAAGGGCATTATCTAGAATTCTTAATCAATCGAGAACAGCAGTACAAATTTCGGAAATACAATTTAAGAATACATCTAAACGGAAGATATTATTAATATTTTCGAACAGATATATACGAATATATATGGTGACCAAAAAGATCTACCCTCACATAGGACCAATGAAGATTTCTTACAAACAATTAATTTTCCGAAAATAGATGACAATATGCAGAAGGATTTGGTTAAACCGATATCTGATGAAGAAGTCATATATATAATTAAACATATGAAGTCACATAAAGCACTGGGTCCTGATGGTTTGACGGTGTAATTTTATAAAGTTTTTGATGATATTTTTGGTAAAAATACTCTCTCGTGTATTTAACTATATAATTAAGAATAAAATAAATGATCCTCATTTAATGCCTCAAAAACTATTCTTATACCTAAAGTTAATTCTGACCCCCAAAACCCTGACAATTATAGATCAATATCATTAATAAATGTAGATATGAAAATTTTGACCTCTATTCTAGCCAGTAGATTAAAAAAATAATGAATAAAATAATATCTAAGGAACAAGCCAGTTTTATGGCAACTAGACAAACTAGTGACAATACACTTACACTTCATACACTGATAGCTTATGCTAAACAGAAACATCTTAATATTTATGTACTTATTATTGATGCACAGAAGGCGTTTGACAGGGTTGACATAAGTTTTGTGTTTGATACTCTACCATATTTTAATATATCCCAAGAATTTGTTCGAGTGTTAAAAATCTTATATAGCAATCCTTATACAACTTTATACATTAATAAAATGTTCTCTAAAAGAATACAGATTAAAAATGGAACACGTCAGGGTTGTCCATTGTCCCCGTTATTATTTAATATATATCTGGAACCCTTATTCTTATATATTAAACAGAAGGTATACCATAATGCCCCAATAATTTATGGAACAAAAATATCAATGGTGGCGTTTGCGGATGATCTCAATATATATTGTACAACTCCAATTTCAGACACTAAAAAATTATTAAAAGCAGTGGATGACTTTGCAGAAATATCTAATTATAAAATTAATCTTAAAAAAACAAATATTTTCCTCTTAAGAACTCCCAAACCTTTCTCGCTTTTGCCACTGGTGGGACAGGTAATGTTCAAAGATAATATTAAATATGTGGGTATTGTTTTCTCTACAGATGATAAAGATTTTTGTACTATTAACATTAAAACAGTTTGGGATCAAATAATATCTGACTTTGGAAGATGGAATAATTTAAGATTACCAGTATTGGCGAAGGTCTCAATTATTAAAATGAATATATTACCAAGATTATTATATATTTTTAGATCTGCTCAAGTAGCAATTTCGAAGAAACTTTTTAAACAAATTCATAAAGAATCGGCTATATCGTATGATAAATTAATGACACCAAAAAATAGAGGGGGATTGGATTTACCAAATTTTGAAATTTAATATTTAATAATAAACTCTAATAGACTCCTAAGAATTGCTAATTATGATGTATGTAGCACTAAGTAGACACCAACATGGGTAATCTTGAATTATAAACATATATTAAATTTGAGTATTAATCCTAAAGCATTACCCTTTCTATTGAAAGATAAGCTGAAATTATATGGGATAATGAACCACATTAAAGTATATATAACATCTATAAAAAAAATTATTTCAATCATTAGATCTTGCTCAACATATGATGGTTTTTCAACCCTTTCATAGGAACCCTAATTTGAGATTAAATATTCAATTAATAGATCTTAAAAATTTCCCATTAATACTTAATTTGACTTTAATTGACATTTACATATATCTCAAATTTTCAGCTAATCAAATAAGACAAGAATTAAACTTACCTAAAAATGATCTAGTTATATTGAGACAAATTAGGGAACTCTCTATAAGCTACTTTAAGAATTTTAAACCCAGAGATGAGGATTTAACCAAATGCTCAAATTTGTGGCAAGCTCTTCAACAAGATGTTAAATTTATAACCGTATCAAATAAATTAATAAATGAGTTTAAATTTCAGGATAAGGTTCTTTTATCGAAATATTGGAAAGAGAAAATCCCACTGATAGAAGAAAGTCAAATAATAAAAGCAATAGATTTGACAACAAAATCTATCTCTCTTCAAAAGTTGATGTATACTCAGCTTATGATATGGAATAATGCATATTATACACGCCTTAGCCTGCATAAATTCAATTCTAAAAACTCCCCAAATTGTCCATTCTGTAAAGACCAACCTGCTGATCTTCTTCATATGTTCTGTTGCTGCAAATGCATTTATAAACTTTGGAACTCTTTAAAAATACAACTTCAAAAGATGGTTTATCAAAGTACAACACTTTCATGGAAATTTATGATTTTGCATATCGCTCCAAAAGAACTTTCTAGATCACAAAGTATCATAATAATTAATATCTTCTTATTAATGAAACAATATATATAGCTACTAATTGGTTAAACCCATCCCAAACTTCATGGGATAACTTTAAAATTCTAGCTATGAGACATATATTATCCCACAAATTACTTCTACGACAACACAATAAAAATATCAATAACCCGAAAATATGGGAACAAGTGTTTAATATCATATTAGCGTAATATTTTAAACCTAAATCTATTATGAGTTATTAATACTCTGTAAGAGAACTTTGTAACAACAAATTGTGTAATACTTGAACTAATCTCAATTATTTTTATATCTTTTTGTATAAACTTGTGTTGCAGGTGGAAGAATTCATGTAAATATTGTATATATGTTATGGTGTTATTGTTAGATACATTAGTTGGTTTTTATTTTCAATCTTGTATTTGTTTGGAATTTGTATTGAAAATGATAAAACAATAAAGATTTATTATTGAAAAAAAAAAGAAAAATGGCATTGTTGATCTTTCTGAATATTTGTCCCAGGCAGGAATCTGCCTTACATTGATCAATATTCTAGCTTTACCAAGGATGTTGCCACAGTACAAACAAAAGTTGATTGAACTCAATAATTGGCTTAGTATCTGGTGTCTTTTCAGATGGATTCAATATCTGTCAACATGGAGGACGTGGTTAATAAAACATATTGCTTTGCAAAGGATGATCTGCACCACTCTCTCCCTCTCTCTCTCTCTCTCTCATAGGCTTCCAAATATTGTCTAAAATGTTATCCACCCCTTTAAAGCCTTTTTTAGGTAATGGAAAATTGACAAACCTACCAGCATTGCAAATGAAACCAAAAGAAACCTAAAGGTGTTACTGCTCGGTGTTAGTAGCCTAAACAAGAAACTCCTCACCCTGGAAGCTCTCCTTACTCTGGAGAATACAGACATTTGTGCCATTACTGAGACATGATTTAAATCTGCAGAAAGTGTTCTGGCAGTGCAAGGCTTCAGTGCCTTCCACACACTTAGACCTTCAACTGCACAGACAGGGTTAAAAGGTGGCAGAGTCTCAATCTATATTAGCAAAAAGAATGACATTAAGTTGGTTAAACAGGATGATGCCCTGGAATATATCCATGTGCAAATCAGCATAGACCAAGTCCAATATCATATCATAGCAAGCAATAGGTCACCCTTTATGTCTCTCAAATCTAGTAGCTCATACCAAGACTTGATGTAGACACTCACCATTAAGTCAAATACCCTCTTCATGGGAGACTTTAACTACCTCTTTATAGATTGGAAAATGCACACTGCCTCATACTCACAGGCATAATGATCCCTGGACTTTACTAACACAAATACCTTTGACCAGATAGTGCACACATCCACCAGAGGTTCAAACATACTGGACCAGGTACTCACCAATAAGGGAGAGCAGAATGATTTCTGCTCATCATCTGAGCTGTTGGCTGCTGTGATTTACCTGCAAAAATTAAATGAACACACAAGCTGATTTAAGTACACTTTTCTCTGCACTTTGCAAATTTAAGATTAGATATTTGTTTCATTGAGTATTGTGGTCTTTGTCTTGCTGCAGTACGTTTCTCACCCCCTCCCTGTTCCTATTGTGGTGTTAATCTTGGTGGCTTTGGAATTGCCCGCCCCTGCTGTAAATTTGTTTTTGGACACTCCTCATTGGCCCATCTCATTTGCCCACTCAACTGAGTACAGTGAGATCATATTTTGATTTCAGACACTCCTACCAGCCCCATCTCCTCTGCTGCATACAGAGAGAGCACTTGGGAAGGACAACCCCTATATTATCTTAATCTGCTCTGTTCCCTCCCTCTTCACTAAAAAAAAAAAACATATTGCTCTTTGCACTTGTTTCTTGTAGTTTTTAATTTATCTGCATTTATTTGAACTGTATTTGCCTTAATATTGCTACACACTCAAGTGTGCTAGCTTGTACTGCATTTAAAGTGTTTCTGCTACTGTTTTAATTGCTTTTCTGCAAAAAAAAAAAAAAGTTCTAAGCTTGTTTCCCACCTTTCCTGTAACTAGCCTAGTCCAGATACAGATTTGCTGTATCCAGGACTGTTTTGTAAGTTTCTGAGCACCCCAGACCTTTCTGTGTTGGAAGGAAGCCTTTTAGCTTATCAGTGGGAGTGGTAAGCACTAGGTAGCCTATCTACCACAAGAGGAGTGGTTTCTGGCCCAGAAATTGAAGATTATTGGCCATTTGGGCAGTTTCTCCATCTCTTCCAACTTTCTGGTTTAAAAGCCCATGTTTATGTGGGTCTGCACTTGTTTAAGCTCCACAGATCCAGTTTTGGTGTCCTGCAGACTAGGACTGTTTTGTAAGTTTCTGAGCACCCCAGACCTTTCTGTGTTGGAAGGAAGCCTTCTAGCTTATCAGTGGGAGTGGTAAGCACTAGGTAGCCTATCAACCACAAGAGGAGTGGTTTCTGGCCCAGAAATTGAAGTTTATTGGCCATTTGGGCAGTTTTTCCATCTCTTCCAACTTTCTGGTTTAAAAGCCCATATTTACCTGGGTTTGTGCTTGTTTAAGCTCTGTGGGTCCAGTTTTGGTGTCTGCAGACCACAAGAGCAATAGGAAGGAGAAAACAGATACTTTAAGTGCCTCCATTTTGATTTTTTCATAATATACTGCTCTCTACACTTGTTTTTTTTTTTGTAATTTTTTAATTTATCTGCATTTATTTAAACTGTATTTGCCTTACTATTGCTACATGCTCAAGTGTGCTAGCTTGTACTGCATTTAAAGTATTTTTGCTACTGTTTTAACTGCTTTTCTGCAAAAAAAAACACAAGTTGTAAGCTTGTCTACCACCTTTCCTGTAACTAGTCTAGTCCAGATACAGACTTGCTGTATCCAGGACTGTTTTGTGAGTTTCTGAGCTCCCCCCCAGACCTTTCTGTGTTGGATGCAAGCCCTCTAGCTTATCAGTGGGAGTAGTAAGCACTAGTTAGCCTATCAACCACAAGAGGAGTGGTTTCTGGCCCAGAAATTGTTGTTTATTGGCCTTTTGGGCAGTTTTTCCATGTCTTTCAACTTTCTGGTTTAAAAGCCCATGTTTATGTGGGTCTACACTTGTTTAAGCTCCACAGATCCAGTTTTGGTGTCCTGCAGACTAGGACTGTTTTGTAAGTTTCTGAGCACCCCAGACCTTTCTGTGTTGGAAGGAAGCCTTCTAGCTTATCAGTGGGAGTGGTAAGCACTAGGTAGCCTATCAACCACAAGAGGAGTGGTTTCTGGCCCAGAAATTCAAGTTTATTGGCCATTTGGGCAGTTTTTCCATCTCTTCCAACTTTCTGGTTTAAAAGCCCATATTTACCTGGGTTTGTGCTTGTTTAAGCTCTGTGGGTCCAGTTTTGGTGTCTGCAGACCACAAGAGCAATAGGAAGGAGAAAACAGATACTTTAAGTGCCTCCATTTTGATTTTTTCATAATATACTGCTCTCTACACTTGTTTTTTTTTGTCATTTTTTAATTTATCTGCATTTATTTAAACTGTATTTGCCTTACTATTGCTACATGCTCAAGTGTGCTAGCTTGTACTGCATTTAAAGTGTTTTTGCTACTGTTTTAACTGCTTTTCTGCAAAAAAAAACACAAGTTGTAAGCTTGTTTCCCACCTTTCCTGTAACTAGTCTAGTCCAGATACAGACTTGCTGTATCCAGGACTGTTTTGTGAGTTTCTGAGCCCCCCCAGACCTTTCTGTGTTGGATGCAAGCCCTCTAGCTTATCAGTGGGAGTGGTAAGCACTAGGTAGCCTATCAACCACAAGAGGAGTGGTTTCACGCCCAGAAATTGTTGTTTATTGGCCTTTTGGGCAGTTTTTCCATCTCTTTCAAATTTCTGGTTTAAAAGCCCATGTTTATGTGGGTCTGCACTTGTTTAAGCTCCACAGATCCAGGTTTGGTGTCCTGCAGACTAGGACTGTTTTCTAAGTTTCTGAGCACCCCAGACCTTTCTGTGTTGGAAGGAAGCCTTCTAGCTTATCAGTGGGAGTGGTAAGCACTAGGTAGCCTATCAACCACAAGAGGAGTGGTTTCTGGCCCAGAAATTGAAGTTTATTGGCCATTTGGGCAGTTTTTCCATCTCTCCCAACTTTCTGGTTTAAAAGCCCATATTTACCTGGGTTTGTGCTTGTTTAAGCTCTGTGGGTCCAGTTTTGGTGTCTGCAGACCACAAGAGCAATAGGAAGGAGAAAACAGATACTTTAAGTGCCTCCATTTTGTTTTTTTTTCATAATATACTGCTCTCTGCACTTGTTTTTTTGTCATTTTTTAATTTATCTACATTTATTTAAACTGTATTTGCCTTAATATTGCTACACACTTAAGTGTGCTAGCTTGTACTGCATTTAAAGTGTTTTTGCTACTGTTCTAACTGCTTTTCTGAAAAAAAAAGTTCTAAGCATGTTTTCCTCCTTTCCTGTAACTTGTCTAGTCTAGATACAGATTTGCTGTATCCAGGACTGTTTTGTAAGTTTCTGAGCACCCCTGAGACCTTTCTGTGCTGGAGGGAAGCCCTCTAGCTTATCAGTGGGAATGGTAAGCACTGGGTAGTCTAGCTACCACAAGAGGAGTGGTTTCTGGCACAGGAATTGTAGTTTATTGACCGTACGGGCAGTTTTTTCATCCCATTCAATTTTCTGGTTTAAAAGTCTGTGTTTGCATGGGTTTGCACTTGTTTAAGCTCTGTGGATCCAGTTTTGGCATCCTAGAGACCACAAGAGCAGCAGGAAGAAGAAAGAACTACTCTAAGTGCCTCCATTTTGATTTTTTCATAATTTACTGCTCTCTGCACTTGTTTTTTGTCATTTTTTAGTTTATTTGCATTTAGTTAAACTGTATTTGCCTTAATATTGATACACACTCAAGTGTGCTAGCTTGTACTGCATTTAAAATGTTTTTGCTACTGTGCTAACTGCTTTTCTGCAGAAAAAGAGTTCTAAGCTTGTTTCCCTCCTTTCCTGTAACTAGTCTAGTCCAGATACAGATTTGCTGTATCCAGGACTGTTTTCTAAGTTTCTGAGCCCCCCAGACCTTTCTGTGCTGGAATGAAGCCTTTTAGCTTATCAGTGGGAGTGGTAAGCACTAGGTAGCCTATCTACCATAAGAGGAGTGGTTTCTAGCCCAGAAATTTAAGTTTTTTGGCCATTTGGGCAGTTTTTCCATATCTTCCAACTTTCTGGTTTAAAAGCCCATGTTTACCTTGGTTTGCACTTGTTTAAGCTCTGTGCATCCAGTTTTGGTGTCTGCAGACTACAAGAGCAACAGGAAGGAGAAAACAGATACTCTAAGTGCCTCCATTTTGATTTTCTCATAATATACTGCTGTCTACACTTGTATTTTTGTCATTTTTTAATTTATCTGCATTTATTTAAACTGTATTTGCCTTACTATTGCTACATGCTCAAGTGTGCTAGCTTCTACTGCAATTAAAGTGTTTTGCTACTGTTTTAACTGCTTTTCTGCAAAAAAAAAAAAAAAAGTTGTAACCTTGTGTCCCACCTTTCCTGTAACTAGTCTAGTCCATATACAGACTTTCTGTATCCAGGACTGTTTAGTGGTAAGCACTAGGTAGCATATCAACCACAAGAGGAGTGGTTTCTGGCCCAGAAATTGAAGTTTATTGGCCATTTGGGCAGTTTTTCCATCTCTTCCAACTTTCTGGTTTAAAAGCCCATGTTTACCTGGGTTTGCACATGTTTAAGCTCTGTGGGTCCAGTTTTGGTGTCTGCAGACTACAAGAGAAACAGGAAGGAGAAAACAGATACTTTAAGTGCCTCCATTTTGATTTTTTCATAATATACTGCTCTCTGCACTTGTTTTTTTGTAATTTTTTAATGTATCTGCATTTATTTAAACTGTATTTGCCTTAATATTGCTAGACACTTAAGTGTGCTAGCTTGCATTGTATTTAAAGTGATTTTGCTACTGTTCTAACTGCTTCTAGGAAAAAAAGTTCTAAGCATGTTTCCCGCCTTTCCTGTAGCTTGTCTAGTCCAGATACAGATTTGCTGTATCCAGGACTGTTTTGTAAGTTTCTGAGCACCCCCCAAGACCTTTCTGTGTTGGAGGGAAGCCTTCTAGCTTATCAGTGGGAGTGGTAAGCATTAGGTAGTCTATCTACCATAAGAGGAGTGGTTTCTGGCTCAGGAATTGTAGTTTATTGACTGTATGGGCAGTTTTTTCATCCCATTCAACATTATGGTTTAAAAACCTGTGTTTGTATGGGTTTGCGCTTGTTTAAGCTCTGCAGATCCAGTTTTGGCATCATGCAGACTACAAGAGCAACAGGAAGGAGAAAGAGCTACTCTAAGTGCCTCCATTTTGATTTTTTCATAATTTACTGTTCTCTGCACTTGTTTTTTTATCATTTTTAATTTATCTGCATTGATTTAAACTCTATTTGCCTTACTATTGCTACATGCTCAAGTGTGCTAGCTTGTACTGCATTTAAAGTGTTTTTGCTACTGGTTTAACTGCTTTGCTGCAAAAAAAAAAAAAAAAACAAAAGTTGTAAGCTTGTTTCCCACCTTTTCTGTAACTAGTCTAGCCCAGATACAGAGTTGCTGTATCCAGGACTGTTTTGTAAGTTTCTGAGACCCCCCCCCCCAGACCTTTTTGTGTTGGACGCAAGCCCTCTGGCTTACCAGTGGGAGTGGTAAGCACTAGGTAGCCTATCAACCACAAGAGGAGTGGTTCTGGCCCAGAAATTGTTTATTGGCCTTTTGGGCAGTTTTTCCATCTCTTTCAACTTTCTGGTTTAAAAGCCCATGTTTCTGTGGGTTTGCACTTGTTTAAGCTCCACGGATCCAGTTTTGGTGTCCTGCAGACTAGGACTGTTTTGTAAGTTTCTGAGCCCCCCGGACCTTTCTGTGTTGGAAGGAAGCCTTCTAGTTTATCAGTGGGAGTGGTAAGCACTAGGTAGGCTATCTACCACAAGAGGATTGGTTTCTGGCCCAGAAACTGAGGTTTATTGGCCATTTGGGCAGTTTTTCCATCTCTTTCAACTTTCTGGTTTAAAAGCCCATGTTTACTTGGGTTTGCGCTTGTTTAAGCTCTGCGGATCCAGTTTTGGCATCCTAGAGACCACAAGAGCAACAGGAAGGAGAAAGAGCTACTCTAAGTGCCTCCATTTTGATTTTTTCTTAATTTACTGCTCTCTGCACTTGTTTTTTGTCATTTTTTTAATTTATCTGCATTTATTTAAACTGTATTTGCCTTAATATTGCTACACACTCAAGTGTGCTAGCTTATACTACATTTAACGTTTTTTGCTACTGTTCTAACTGCTTTTCTGCAAAAAAGAGTTCTAAGCTTGTTTCCCATCTTTCCTGTAACTAGTCTAGTCCAGATACAGATTTGCTGTATCCAGGACTGTTTTGTATGTTTCTGAGCCCCCCAGACCTTTCTGTGTTGGAGGGAAGCCTTCTAGTTTATCAGTGGGAGTGGTAAGCACTAGGTAGCCTGTCTACCACAAGAGGAGTGATTTCTGATCCAGAAATTGTGTTTTTCATGGCTGTTTGGGCATTTTTTCCATCCCTTTCAACGTTCTGGTTTAAAAGCCTGTGTTTGCCCACCATGCAGCAGTGTTCAGTTGAGGTAAACTATTACCAGTGACAGAAAGTCTGCTCTTCAATTTTCCCCTTAGAACGTGCTTGTTTTTTTACTTCTTGCACTTCAATTAGTTTAATCGGCTAGCACTTTAACAGGCTTTTGTAGCATTTTTTGTAGCACACTTGGGTGCTATCAGCACTAGCTGCTCCTATGCATTAACAGCACAAGTACTTATTAGTTATGGCCACCCCTCCTGGTATGATTGCAGGGCAATTTACTGTGCTTTCTTCTGCTAACCTGGTGAACTTGGGCATTCTGAGACAGTGTGGCAACTGTCTTATGTACACAGACAACCCTCTCATTTTACCTCCCAACACTCATACCTGTGAGATATGCACTTATATTACCAAACTGGAAGCAGTGCACGCTCCATCCAAGACTGGACTAGCTGGTCAAGAGGGAAAGGTCAACACCTGCAACTGACTACATAGAACAAACAGCCATCCAAAACATCTACCATCACAACCCACACATAGAAACACAAACCATACACCCGCCTTTGCGGAGGCTTTCAATAAAAATTTACCCAAACAACAGATACCCCCGAGACAGAAACGCACTTGATCACCACAACACAACACCAACCCCAGAACACATAGCTCACCAACACAGTGTGCCCCTCAACCCAAGCCCTTAAGGAAAAACACTTTGCCCAATGTACTAATCATAGGAGACTCAATTGTGAGGTACACTGATGTCCCACTCACTAGGTTAAACAAGGAGAAGGTGACAGTCAGTTGTCTGTCAGGTGCCAGGATCCACTACATAACACATGCACACAGGTCACTCCAAAAGAAGTACAAATATGACTCAGTCATTGTCCAAGTGGGTGTGAATGACCTGAGATGTACCTCCCTGGACTACATGAAAAGAGATATGATGGAACTCTAGGAATGTGTGGCCCAGGCAGGTATGACCCTAGCCCTGAGCAGTATTCTACCCTCACCTAGAATGATACCAAAGTATGAGCAGAAAATTATTGACTTCAACAATTGGCTAAGTTTCTGGTGTCATTCTAAGGGGATCCAGTATCTATCAGCCTGGGAACACATGATCGACAGACCTCACTGCTTTGCCAGAGATGGCCTGCATCTGTCACCCCTGGGATTCCGGGTACTGGATAAGGCTCCCTTATAGTGCCTTTTTAAGCAGTGTTCCAATGACCAAAATTCCACCATAACAGCTTCAAACAAATGCAATTTGAGGGTCATGCTGCTTAATGCTAGAAGTCTAAATCTCAAGATGCACCCCCTCGAAGCTCTCCTCAAAATGGAGAATGTCGACATCTGTGCTATAACGGAGACCTGGTTTAAAGAGGCAGAAAGCCCCCTGCACTCACAGGCTACAACTCATTCCATACCTTTCGGCCCCAGAATATGGCCAGAAACTCAAAAGATGGTGGCGTCTCCATAATCTTAAAGGATACACACACCTCTAGACTGGTAGCCCAGCATAATGCATCCGAGATACTTCAGGTAAAACTAACACTGGGTAAGATGGTGATACAAGTCATAGTCTGCTACAGAAACCCAAACATGTCCCTAGACTCTCACTCCAACTTCCTAAGCACCCTGGAATCTATCAAGGTCCATCCCAATACTCTCATACTGGGTGACTTCAACTACCCTTCCATCAACTGGGAAAACTATTCAAGTACCAATGTACAGGCCCAATGCTTTCTGGAATTTATCAATTCCAATGCCCTGGACCAGCTCATTTTGACCCCCACTAGAGGAAGCAACATCCTTGACCTGGTTATCACCAACATGGGAGACAGTTGCTCCACACCTATAGTCAATTCCTCCCTGGTTAAATCTGACCACAAACTGATCACCATGGAAATCTCCATCTCACCTACACCCCCCACTAAGGTGACCACCCTGAAAAACTTCACTAAAGCCAACTTTGGGCTCCTAAAATGAGAGGTGGCTAACTTCTTGATGGGCTCCTAAAAAGAGAGGTGTCTAACTTCTCGGCACCCATGCCAATGGAAAATAGCTGCATGACTGCCGAATCATACACCAATGCACTGTACGTTCATGTACACAAATGCACGGACCTTGCCATACTAAATAGAGCTAAGACGCTCTCCTCCAAAAAATGGAAGCCAATCTGGTGGTCCCCAGCCATCAATAAACTCTACAATAGAAAGATGAAACTGTTGCAGAAAAAAATGAAGTCACAAGACTGGAAAACCTCCCTTATCAGTCTCAACAAAAGCCAGCTATGAAGGCAGAATTGCGGCTGACACCAAAAACAACCACAAATCCTTCTATAGCTATATCAAAGGCAATACCCAAATTTGCTCTGAGTTATTGCACAATGGTACCTCCTATACTGAGCCAACAGATATAGCCAACATACTGGCCGACAGATTCAATCTCAACTTTACCCCCCCCAAGGGCCCTATCACAATACCAGAAGAGAGCTTGGTACCCACCATTTCTGCACACAGGTAAAATCCGCATTGTCCAAAGCCAAGAATACAGCATCCATGGGACCTGATAATATCCCTGACTGCATCCTACATGAGCTACAAAATGAACTGGCACCACATCTGTGTGCCCTGTTCAATCAAAGAATGGCACACTGCTACAGTCATCCCACTCCATAAAGGGGGACCGACTACAGACCCTGAGAACTATCGCCCCATTAGCCTGCCATGTCTGGTATGCAAAGCTATGGAGCCATCATCAAGGATCTGCTTAACAAAGATATAGGCAACCTCCAAACTCTTGACCCCACACAGTTTGTCTCTGTCAAGAGGAGATCCTGCCTACTTAACCTGGTTGACTTCTTTGAGGCAGTCACCAAGGCTGTGGATGAGGGTAAGGCATATGGCCTACCTCGACCTGGCGAAGGCCTTTGATACCATTCCCCACTCAGGTATCATTGATAAACTCACCAAACTAGGCATCAATCCTTACATCACTAGGTGGGTTGTTTAATGGCTCACAGAAAGGACCCATGGAGTGAAAGTTGCTGATTCCAAGTCATACTGTCGATCAGTCATGGATGGAGTCCCACAGAAGTCCAGGCCAACACAGAAGGACTCTGGTTGACCAAGTTCACTGATGACTGCAAGCTAGGAGTCATTATCAACTCCCCAAGTGATGCAAACATCCTACAAAAGGGTCTCTCTGAGATCAATGACTGGTGTCAGAACCATGGCCTGAAGCTTAATGCCAAAAAATGCATTATCATCCCCTTTGGAAAAAACTCAGTTCCCATGAATTACCATATTGATGGGAGCCCACTGAACACTGAAGGGGCCATAAGAGATCTAGGCACCCAGGTCAACAGTCAGCTCACCTTCAAACACTACATTGTCACTGTGGTCAGAAAGTCCTTCTACGTGACACATCTTATAACCAAATGTTTCGCATCCAGGAAGAAAGAGGTCATCATTCCTCTCTACTCATCCCTCATTAGACCAATCATCGAATATAACATGTCATTTGGCATGTACCTGACCAGATACCTACAATAGCTGGAGTGGTCATAAAATTACCTCACAAAAAGGATCCTAGGCCTTAAACACATGTCTTACAGACTCAAGAAACTTCAGCTGTTCTCAGTCTCTTATCCTCTACTTAGAGGTGATTTCTGCTTGACTTACAAAGCCATGTCTGACCCAGCCCTACTTGAAATGCTACACCTAAAGAAATCCCAATCCCCCCATGCCACACACTCCAGCGATCACAACCTCATTACCAGAATTAACAGAACATGCTGGAGGAACAGGTTCATCTTCCAAAGACTGCCCATACTCTGGAATATGTTTCCCATTCATGTTAAGCAGAGCACCTCACTGGCCCTCTTCAAGAGAAATCTTGATGAGTGGATGGGTAACAGAAAGTTCACTCTAGGGATCATTCCAGTTGCCCTACTGGATATGACACTGTGAATTAACATTGGGTGGCATGGTGCTTGGGCAATTATTTGGGGCTAGGCTTGTAAAGGCTCCAGGGCCATTAGCCTAGTACATACCTATGAACCTATGCATCCCTCCACCCCCAGTGTCACATCCTCACTGGTGAGGTCGGATCACAAAGCTGTCTCTTTCAAAATAGGAATCAGCTCAGTAACCCCAGCAAATTCTGTAACAGTTACTAAGTATTCCAAAGCCAACTACATCCTACTAAATGACATTTTGTCAAAATGTAATGCCCATCCCAACCCCAAGTTCATAGCAACCTGCAGAATTGTTCACAGCGAACCGGTAGAACCATGTAAATTGCTATAGAAGCTTCTGTACCTACTAGATGTAAGCGCAAAAACAAACTCTAAAAACAAATCACACTGGTGAAATCCTAGCCTTAATAGGTGTATATATAACAAAAGGGAAAAAAAAAGTCATAGCTAAAATCAGAAAGATCAACTCCCATAATTATAGGATCTCTGTAATGAAACATCTCTAACATCTCTACCCCAAACCCTATAATCCCTTTCTTCCACCCCTCTAACTACCTCAGATTGCAGACAAATACATTGCTTGTAAACCTGTATCTCAGCTGTAATCTTAGCCACTGTTATTCAAGGGTAATAGCTGCTAGCTCAGCTATTAAAATACTTGCTAGTCTTTATGGCACCAATTTTATAAGTGTTATACCATTTAACTAAATACTTAATTTAATTTTGAACTATAACTGTTTACGACTATTGTTAAACAAAACCTATATTTTGTAACTTGTAATTAATTGTTGTTTTTAATTGTTGTTTTTAATTGTTGTTTTCATTGTGGAGCTTTTCTCCCCGGGCCTCCGCTGAAAAAGGAATTGTGTCCAGTCGGATTTTCCTGGTCAACAAATGTAAATAAATAAAAAATAAATAAATAAATAAAAACTACACAGGAAACTAAGAGGAGTAATTAAATCCAACAAGGCCATTTACAAGGTCAAGACAGCCTGACTGGCTAAAAGACAACCGCTAGGCTTTATACAGCTATTTCCAAAACCTGAAAGGCAGCACACATCAGCATGTTGAACTGATGGTCAACAGTGCCAACTTGGTTGAGCAGAGTGACATAGTGAATTTGCTGTATGAAAAAACCTCCTGAATAGATTGAAACCTGACTTTTCAGGACCACTTGAATCACTTTTCAGCTATAGCTTCTAAACAAGCTTTGTACTATGAGAATGGAGGAGTGCAATGGTTGACCCATTTCATAAGGGTGGACCACCAACTGACTCCAGAAACTGCAGCACTATTGATCTGACTAGTCTAATATGCAAAGCCATGGAACAAATTATTATGGAAATGATTAACAGACATAGGCAACCTACAGCCACTGGACCCAACCCAGTTTGGCTTTGTCAAGGGAAGGTCATGCCAACTAAACCTGGTGGACTTCTTTGAGAATGTCACCAAGGCAATGGATGAGGGAAAATGGTGCAAACCACCTACCTGGACCTTACTAAGGAGTTCAATACAATACCCTACTCAGATTTAATTAAAAAACTCACGACACTGGGCATAAACCCCTATATAAGCTGGCTCATAGGCAGGATTCAAGAAGTCAGGATTGATGAGATAATCTCCACTAAGATAATGGTCAGCAGGGTTCCTCAGAGCTCCATGCTAGGGTCTGTCCTATTTGGCATATATTTCTCAGAGGGTAAGGCTAATGTCAAGGGGCTTTGGCTGACCAAGTTCGCAGATGACTGCAAATTGGGAGCAATCATAGATTCCCTTATGACATAATCATCTTACAAGATGGTTTAATACAGTCAAATGACTGGTGCCAAAGTCACGGATTGAAACTTGGGGCAAAAAATGCAATTTTAGGAATACTGCCACCCAGGCTACTTACTCCATAGAAGAGACCCCTAAGAGTTGATCTGGCAGTTAGGGATCTGGGAACATATTTAGACAATAATTTGGCCTTTGACCAACATGTGGTCAAGACAGAAAGAAAAGCATTCTCTGTTGCCCAACTTATAATTAAGGTCATGGCATCCACATTCAAGGAAGTCATAGTACCATTTTATTTGGCCCTTATCAGACCCATCATTGAGTATAATACCCCCTTTAGCAAGAACCTGACCAGACATATGCATTAGCTGGAATGCCCACAAAGGTTCTTTACCAAGAGAATCCAGGGATTAAGCACATTTCCTCTTCATATCACCTAGAAGCCCTCTTTTTACACTCAGTGTCCTACAGGTTACTGAGAGGCGATCTATGCCAGGCAGACAACTCATCCTTGAATCCAGCAACAATGGAACTTTTGCATTTCCAGAAAATGGACAGCCTTAGAATCATCAGATCCAAGGATTTAAATTTTGCTTGTGGCATAAATAAGACATGGTGATACAGATATCTGTCTCAGAGGATCCCCATGCTCTGGAACAGGCTCCCCATCCATATGAAGCAGAGTCCATCTCTAACCCTGCTTAAGTGTAACCTTGACCAATGTCTGGGAAATCAGATATTCAACCCCAGTCTGGACCCCATGTCTGTGATAGACAGACTCTAATGCCCAGACTAACATAACTCCCAAACACGCACACACACACACACACACACACACACACACACACACACACACACACACACACACACACACACACACACATAACCTCTAGAAACTTCATAAATAACATACCCCTCCCAATAAACACCCATAATACATAGGGAAACAACTGTATTAGGTTGCGTGGCTAGACTTATTATTTATTTATTTATTTCCAGTTTGATAACCGGGGAGGTCCACTGGGCTCAAGGAGCCTGTTTTCAGTGGAGGCTCGGGGAGAAAAGCTTCGTATTACACACAATTAAACAATCATGGAATTATATAATTTTATAAAACAAACGTAAAATAATATGATGAGATATAGCAAATACAAATGCAAACAAGAAAAAAATAAAAACATAAACGCAATTCATGACATACATACATAGTTAGAGAAGCATTTGCATGCAGGTCATAACATACATACATAGTTGGTTAGAGCCCCATTTGCACAGCATATGTTTGAACAAATGTAGCAGGATAATCAGAACAAAGTAATAACTATCAGTTTGTAAAACTTCTATAAGTAGTTGCAAAGACTGAATATTTGCAGGTTAGTAGTGAATAGAGATTTTTGCAGAACACGGGAGGAAATAAATGTGGAAAGTACAAAGTGTAGTATGTATACATACAAGATTCTGGTGAAAGCAGATTGAAGCAGCTGAGCAGTAGAGAAAGATTCAGTTGTTTATTAGAGAAAGAATCTGGGGTAGAGAAAGGCAGATATACAGTGGAGAAAGAGGCTGTAGTTTAGTAGTAAAAGTGGTGTACACACTTCTTAGCTTGTTAGTATCAACTGTTAGTATCAACCTTTTGAATAGGTAGAAGAGAGAAATATTCCAAAATAGGGAGAGAGAGTAGAGATAGAAAGCTATGCACAATATTTACATTATATACATTCAAGGTTTTGAACTTATAAAGGCCCTGGTGGTCACTAGCAAAGTATATACCTATGAACCTATTAGCAGGTCAGAGCTTTAGTCCTCTGCACTAAATGCAGACATGTTTCACATGATAAATGTATATTCTAAGGGAATACAATAATATTTTAAGGCGATTTTGTCATGGATGATCACAGGGCATGTCTGTACACCTTGGTTACTCGGTCATCTCTATAGACAGTGTAAATAATTTCATACTACGCCAGCTTTTGAAATAAAAAAGCAGCATTAGTGTTACAGAAAAAGGGAGGGCATTGAAAACAATATTAACAGTTTCTTTACTTATCCTGAGCACACTAATATCTGATAAACCAGGCTCAATGTGTTATGAGATACATCACTTCATTAAGTCACAGTTCTATTAGAAATATTTACAGTATATACATATAGTTCATTATTTATATACAAGCACAGAGCTGATCTACGTTACTTATTATCAAATTTCCATTTTAAAAATAAAACATCTCTCTAAAACCTACTGGAAGAGTCTAGTATGGATAACACAATGGCACTGACCAGTTAAGGTACCGTGTCCTCTAATGTAGGTAGAATTAATCTTTCTGGCATGATTGCGTCATTAACCTTTTTCAGATCAATACATATACAAAGACTACCATTCCTTTTCATGATTGATGCCACTGTTGCATCATTCATTTGGTTCAGTTGTAATTTCAATCACACCAAGTGATTGCATTAGTTCTGCCTCTACTTTAGACAACTTAGAAAACAATACTCTTTTGGGTGTAGTCAAGGCATTTAGAGCAGCATTTGGCTTTGATCTTAGACTTTACTGGCTCACATTTAAGCAGGTCAGCTTCACCAATCATATCAGCACTGACTTCAGTTAGTCTGGCAATCAGCCCCATCTCACATGGTATGGCTTTCCTCATCACATTATTTATGCACAGATTATCCAACATATACAACTAGAACTCATACTTGCATCCCTTTCACTCAGATATAACTAGAAATCTACCAATACACTAGAGTTTGCCTGCTTGTCGTGAAAATGCGCACAGTTTGACATGTTTCTTTGGGTATCGCATGATATCACACTAATATTGGTCCCTGTGTCAATCTTGAAACTCATCCGAGTTACATGAATAGGGAATTTTAAAAACCATTCCAGTTCATTGTTTGGCCTAGTAGTTACTGAACTCAGGAAAATGCTCTCTGAACACTCTTTTCACTTATATTTTCAGAAACCATTTCCTATCAGCTTTGTTTTGCATACAGCATCGCATTTCCTATCTTACTACATTTTTACACCATCTACAATGTGCTGTATACTGTTTTGACTCAGCAAAATAACAGTTAAACCTTATACATTTCCTAAGCTTACATTCACTCAACATTCATGCAGTCTTATATCAACCAGTATGCTATTTAATTTTATGCTTGCTATTTTCAATGCAGTTTACCTCCCACACATCATTTTGCCATATTTATATCAGCATTTTGTTTCTTTAATTGCTCAGCTTCTCAGTTTGTACTGCCTTTTCCAAAGTTTAAAACATCTCAGCAGATTCAACAGGTAAAGAGCAAAGCCACTAATTCCGGTTCACCAAGGCCATGTTTCCAGTGGAAACAAATGGGACATGAAAGATCAAAATGTACACACACACACACACACACACACACACACACACACACACACACACACACACACACACACACACACACACACACACACACGTAATTAAATGCAGCTGGGCATGAAAATAAGTTTTGGGTGATTTGGTTATGTTGATGAATGTTGCCAAAAAATAGTTATATGTATTTGCTTGACTTCAGAGAAGTAGATGCCAATACATTTCCTTGTGCAAGAGTTTATTTTTCCAGTCCCCCCTCCCCCATATGCTTTGACCTGTATTTCTTTCAAAATTAAGAAAACAAACTTGAGTGTCTGTCTAAAGCACTCTTCATGTCTTGACGTTTTATACTATATAAGTGATGGTAAATATGCTTATTCAAGCCATTTTTAGTTTTGCCTACATAAAATGCCATGTATTTATTTATTTAACATTTGTTAAATGGGAAAGTCCAACTTGGAACAAGCCAATTTTCAGTGGAGGCCCATGGAGAAATGCTTTGTAATGTGGGAGGAAACCAGAGTACCCAGAGGAAACCCACATGAACGCAAGGAAGGCATGCAGACTCCACACAGAAGGCACCCAACTGAGAATCGAACTGGAGAAACTCTTGCTGTGAGGCAACAACACTACCGCTGCACCACTGCGTCATCCCATACATGAAGTGCATGTAACCAAATAAACAATTCTCTGTGTGACACGGTTATAAGTGCCACCATGCATGTTACCAACAATTTTGTTCATCAAGAGACCTTGATAATTCATGTTAATATAGGAGCATTGTGGACAATGATCACACTTCCATGTGTTTGAAACCCCCTTAGTTACTACTTCCAGCCCATATTTTTGATGTTCCCTTTATTTTCATATGTAAAGGAAGGATTTAAAAAAAATAGTTCTTAATGGACTCATCGCACTGCAGCACATACCAATCCTTCCGCATAACAAATTCAATCTCCTTGGTGTCCAAGGTGTAGTGCAGAACCATATTGGTATGACCACTATATTCTGGACCTTCATGCCCTTTGTAAATATTGGCCAGTTGTTGTAACCCTTTCTTAATAATCTGTGCATATCTACACTCCCTTTCCATCCAAACCTCCTTGAAAATGTTATCTAGTAGTGTTGAAGGGTAGCATCCATCCAAAAACATCAATTTTAAGATATTAAACTGTTCCAGACATTTGTCATCATCTGAAATAAGTTGGGATGCTCTAATGAACTGACTTTTTACCCCCCTTTTCTTTTGATGAAAGGCATGACAACTGGTGAAGTGGAGAAATGCATTACAATATGGTGGTTTTCTGTAAATTTGTGTTGCTAGTTCTTCATCTGGGCACTTAATGATTATGATGTCTAAGTAGCTGATCCATTCCACGTTCCAACTGTGGACAAATTTTAAAAATGAGGTACTGTTTTGTAGCTGATGGACAAATTCATCCAGTTGTTCCCCAGTACTTTTCCAGATAATTAACAAATAATTCAGAAGTCTGAAGTAACCCACACACATCTCGTAAAGTAGAAGTTTGAACAATGTTTTCAGTTCCCATCTCAGGAAAACAGCATTCATAAATTTGGGTGAACAAGCGGTCCCCATAGCAACACCAGTTAACTGTTTTTAATACTCCCCTGCAAAAGTCAAAAAGTTGTTATTTAAAACAATGTCCATAAGTTCAATTACTAGAGCACAGTCTGCGGTAGTCAGGGACCTGTGTTTCTTGACTATTTCCTGGAACCAGTCCAGTCCCGCTTCATGTGGTATAACAGTGAATAAGTTTTGCATATCACAGGTGACAAACATATAGTCATTTCCCATTTTCATATTCTTTAATTTATCCAGCAGGTTCCAAGAGTCTCATAGTTTGGGTGGATAATATTCAAAGAGAGCTTTTAATTTCTGGTCAACAAATTTGACTAGAGGGTCTGTAATGACCCCCTAACTGCCAAAATAGGATGAATGGGGGATCATCAGGATCGGAGTGGATTTTAGGTATACCAAAAATCCTTAGAATGATAGGATGATCACCCTCAAAAAATCATACAAGCCCTGTGATATTGTATCAAACAACAGTAACTCATCAAGGGCCACATTAGTCGCCCTACAGGCAATTTTAATCTCATTAGTTGAAACAATACTATACATTTATCCTGCTATCCCAGTCAATAAAATATACTGACTGGTCCTCTATTTAACCATTACCTTGTAAGCTTACAAGCACTACTCTCAGCCTCTATTCAGCCTCAAACTCCTCTTTCCCTAACCTTTTGACCTCACTATTGACCTGGATAAATCAAACTAATACACTTATACCATTAACTCATCTTTATTCTGCCTTAATCTACAACTTTCATTCTATCCCTCCCCCTTTCCCTACCGACCCATCACTCATAGCTATATTTCTACTAACCTTACGTCTGAGCCAATGAAAGATCTAACACTACTTATTTTCTAAACACAATTATATCTGTCCATCTCTACAGATTGTCATTTACGTTTCAGTTGCTATGAATGGATAATATAGCATTGTAAATTATTATATCTCAGATGATGTGACACAAATGTATAATGTTCAATAATTTCGATTAAGTCTGCTTAAACTTTTTATTACTTAAACTTTGTATTGTGGAGATTTTCTCCCCAGGCCACCATTGAAAAGTAGTTTGTGACCCAGTTAGACTTTCCTGGTCACGAAATGTCAACAAATAAATAAATATCACCATTCATAGGGCCGGAATAATCTAGACAGTCCATAATGACCAGTCCCCCTCCCTTACCAGGTTTCATACATATTATAATCTTATTGTTTGTGAGTTGGTTTAGACTTACCCTGTCCCGTTTAGAAAGATTATAAAATTTTCTGTTAGTATTTCTTTCCAGAAGGTCCCGTATCTCCCTTTCATATGTCTTCTCAAAGACACTCATAACCAGGGGAAGGGGTGGGTTAGCCATGCTTTTCCTTTGGTATTTGACTTTTTATTTTGGTTAAATAAAAGTGCTTTTAGAGTTCCTGTGATCAGTTGACTAGCTAACTGGTTGTTCTATTAATGGTTAACAAAGTTGCTACCTACTGCTAGTAGGATGTGGTTTACAGATACCCTTTGAATACATATACGATAATATATCTTCCAAAATGAACTATCTAGTACAATGAGATTCTGTATACTGGGCCAATGGTCAATTTCTGGTGCATTTAAACAGAGCTCAGACTAAAAGTTAATAAGAACAGCATTAGCCCCTTCAGGAAGAAGAAGCACATTGCATTGTATTGCATTTAAAGCACCCCTTTACCAAATTAATTTGTGATTAGGGATCTAGGCACATAAGTCGGTAGCTCCCATTCCTTTGACAATCACATTGTGACTATAGTTAGAAACTCCTTCTATTTTTTGCAATGAATTGTCAAGTGCATCTTTTCTAAAACCAAGGAAGACATTCTTCCTCTGTTTTCTGCCTCAGTCAGAACTATTACTGGCTATAACATACCCTTCAGCACGTATTTGGCAAGACATATTAAATAACTAAAAAAAAAAAAAACATACAGGTTCCTAACAAAAAGAATCTCTGGTCTCAAAAACCCTGGCTACCAAGTGAGACTGGCATTCTTATATTCAGTGTCATACAGGCTCCTGAGGGGGGATCCTATGCCTAGCTTACAAGGCCCTTAGGGATCCTGTTATTCTCAACCTTCCTTTCTTCAACAAGTCAAACTGTGCAGCCAACATCAGCATGAGAAATCTAAATATTCATCAAGAAATAATACTAGTTGCTGTGGAAAATACAAACCCAGCATGTCAAGCAATGTGATTCTCTGTTATCCTTCAAACATGAACAGTTGGATGGGCCCCCTTACACCAGGATTTACAGGCATCGCCCTCCTTGCAAAGGGTGGTACAGCCTAAGGCTCAGCATTGACAAGGCTTGCATTGTCTGGTCCAACATATTTTGCATAATCTATGATCTTAAGATGCTACGAATATTGAGGAGCCTCTAAGTACCCCAAGTCCTACAAGAAAGATCTTTATCTTGCTGCTGGTCGACTATGCACAAGTTAACCTAAGGCAGTACAGGCAGCATGTGTTCTATTGGAAATTTCTAACAGGTTATTGTTTTCCCCTGGAAAAAAACTGACAGACATAGGTACTAACTTCATGTCAGGGCTGCTGAAGTGTTTTGCGGAGTTCTGTATGGCAATACACTTATAAACTACCTTTACCATCCCCAAACAAATGGTTTAGCAGAGAGATTTAACTCTAATCTTAAAAACCATAGCACAAGCTGTACAGCTTAAGTGAGACTTGAACAAGTATTTGCCTCATCTCCTTTTTTCCATAAATGGAGGTTCCCTGAGAATCAACATTTTTTTCACTGTTTGAGTTATTTTATGGTCACAAGGTAAGGGTCTCTAGTTTTAATTCATGATGACTTGGATAGTAAATGTTATTGCCACAAGGAGCCTCTTGTGGAGTGTGCCTTAAATTTCTGGAGCAGGCAAAAGAAATCCTGGCACAAGCACAATGGCAAAAAAAAGGGTCTGGTATGGTCAGGTAGCTGTAACCTGAAAATATACAGTTAAACAAAAGGTAAAGATGCAAATTCATGTTCAAAAGAATAAGCTGCTGTTAACACTGGAGAGCTCTTTCATTACTAAGATATGCAGTGTTAATTATGTGGTGCAATTGCAAGACAGGACATAATTGCAAATTCTGCTCTATTAATATAAGATTTACCAAAACAGAGAGAGAGAGAGAGACACTGGCACTCAGTAAATGCAGTGGGGTACAAGAGGAATCAGAAGGGAACCCGGTTGCAGATATTCTCAGTGAGTCTTTGCATGATGGAGGTAATATTCCTCAGAAGCTGTAGTTTCCCCTCATTCTGCAAATTCAAGCAGCAGGTAATGAGGAAGCTATTGTCTACCAAGCAGACAGCATAGGAATAGTGCTGTTAATGCAAATTTGGATGACATTTCAGAGAAAGGAATTGGGGGGTGCAGCTAAAGGAATGCTTTCTCAGACTGAGTTGTTTCTTGATGGTATTTCAAGTAAGCTCATTTTAGTCTGTTGTTCTTTCCAGTAGAACATAAGTTTTTAAAAACATATGAAGCTATACAAAATCTTGCAGGTTTTTTTCTGTAAATTGCATTAGAGCTTTGAAAGTAAAATTGGTTTCAAACGCACATGCACATTAGCAAACATTTTAAGACTGCTACTTCTGCTAAAGTCTGCATTGTCATAAATGGACTAAAACTCCTGACAGAACTGAGTAACTACAAACAGTATGCTTAGTTTTGAAAATGTGATTTTTAAATTAAATGGGAGAATCAAAAATGCTTTACTGCCTACAGAGGGGAGGATGCCATAAAAGACAATGCTGACTGAATAACTGCTGGTGATAATTTGTTCTAAGGCATTTCTCTGTACATTCTACAGTTGAAGTGACTCGTATAAGTTGAGTGCAGCTGCTAAACAATAATCATTCTTGCCTGCCTGTTGAAACCTACTGTGGACTTTGAGGACTGAAAAGGTGAGGCACTTAGTTCATATCTACAAATTCTGCCTGTGAGTTTTATGCATCTCTTAAATTATTATAAAAAATAATGCTTTAGCTAGTGACAGTAGCAGGATCAGACGGATGTTGGATACAGATTTTTCTAAATGTCAACTGCCTGTGTGAGCCTTTTATTGTTTCCCTTCTATAGCAAGAGTATATTGCTTCATATTAAATTTCCAAAACATAAGGATGAATTTTACTTACAGCAAGTAAATAATTTCATTTTTCAATTGAAAATTCTAAATGCTTGTGCTTGGTCATTTATTTACATATACAAGGATAATACCATGATTAGTGAATTATTAATTGCCACCATCTACTTTTCTGAGAGGGATTCCTTTGTTACAGATGACATTATACAATAGGACTCATTTAAAGACTTTAATAACTAAACCCTTTGCGTGCTAGACAGGTGTAGTTGGTGGCAGTGAGTTCCCATAAGATTGTATGCGTGCGAGTGCACTTGCACATGTATGCACATGTGCAACTATAAAATAGAATAATCAAGTTTGTTGCAGTCAGTGGTAATGAGTTCCCATAAGACTGTGTGTGTGTGTGTGTGTGTGTGTGTGTGTGTGTGTGTGTGTGTGTGTGTGTGTGTGTGTGTGTGTGTGTGTGTGTGTATCTCTGTGTGTATGCCAGCATATGTTTACATGTGCAGCTTTAAAATAGACTAATTAGGTTTGTTGCAGTTGGTAAGATTGCACTACAAGGTTCTATACTGATCGCTAGACACATGAAATCCTAAAAAAACAGTGTTTATAGCTTTGCTCCACTATTCAGATGCACAGTGTAAAGTTTACTTGAGTGTGGAGGGTAGTGGTCATGCCTATAGCAGCACTGTACATTTGCTATACACTCATAAAGCCAACCTCCTCCATAATAAATGCCAGCAGTGATGCAGTTCATGAGATCATATCCTTGACTGTCATAGCAACTACAAGACACAATTACCTAGATGTCCTTCTTTTGTGCTTACCCTACCGTATCTGCCTTACCTTTCAGATGAAATATTTCTGTGGTGAACAGCTATCATTTAGGCAAATACAGGCGATAATCCACTATCTACTGTAAGTCAGACTGGGACAGGAGAAGGGGCACTTATAGCTACTTGCACCAAAAAATAACATATTAATATTTTTCCTTCTCAAAGATTCAGGCAAGCTATGTACTACTATGAAAAGTCATCCATAAGTACAACACAGATAGTCTTACTTAGGTGACAGCACATGTTAAAGCAGACAGAAAATCAGAGAAAAAATTAAATTTTAATGTGGTGCTGTGCAGCAAACTGGGAAGTAATTGCTGTTATAATCAGATTAAAGCTATGTAATAGTGTCAGATACCACTGCTAATTGCTAACTACTCTGAGAGCTGAATTACATTAGAATATCATCATGCTTTCTCTGTCTGTATCACTTGAGAGTCATAAATGGCACAGTGTGTGTCAATGGATACAGGAAATAAAACAAAGATATTTCTATGGAGAAATAAATGCTCACCTGATTCACAATGTGCAAATGTTAGTGGGTCATATCAGCTGGCTGAAACAGAATACTGTTATCTAAAATAAATAAGATTATTTATTCTTCATAGTGTCCTGTTTCTCTCTGTTTTTTCCCTGACTGTTGTTTAGGGCATGCATTGTACCCTTAATTGATTGGCTATCATTCATGTCAATAAACAAAGAAGTCAAACCTCTTTTTTATTTAAAACAAACATTATTTAATAATCAATCAAGCAGGAAGAATTTATATTATTTATTTATTTATTTACCGATAGGAATCATTACCTAACTGTAATTATAATACAAATGATTGCAGAATTGCTAACTGAAAACTGGTAGCATGGTTTCATACTTACTTCAACCTGGCAAAACTGACACCATACAGCATGCCAGAAGTGTAGGAAATCTTAATTCTTTAAAATAAATCCTTGTGTGGTAAGTTGGATAGCAAAGTGGATAAAAGAACTCACAAACTATGAGTGGCAGATGCTTCATCAGAAAGTATAAATGTGACAGGTTGTGTTCTCCAGGGCTCAGTCCTGGGACCACTTTTCCCTGTATTTACTTTTCTTATATTCAGTCTAGAAAACAAGACCACTGACTGCAAACCATGAGTTATTGTCAAGCCCCTATCTGTTTCTCAAATCTTTCAGAAGAAGCTTACACTAGTAAATACTTGGTGAACTGAATATGGGTTCAAAGTAAATGCAAAAAGTACAGTACAGCTTAGATAATACCCCACTTCATAGTGACAGTGTTGTTGGAGATCTTGGAACATGGGCTGATAATTCATTTGCATTTCATCATCGTGTGGCAACAGTAGTCAGGAAATCCTTCTATGTAGTCATAATAGCCAAGGGGAATATATTCTAGAGCTAAATAAGTCATTGTTCCCTTATATTCTGTACTGTTTGGGTCAATTATTGAGCATAACACCCTTTTCAGGACGTACATCTCTAGGCATATCACCAATTAGAAAGGCCCTAGAGATTCCAAACTAATAAGATCACAGCCTTAAAACCCCTAGGTACCAAGAGACCTGAGTAAGACATTCAGCACAATACCTCACTTGGGCATTGTAGATAAACTTACAAAATTAGGCCTAAACCAATATATCACCTGTTGGGTAGCTATCTGGGTCACTGATAGGATACAAGAAGTTGGGATAGGGAACTCCACCTCCACAAAGAGGCCAGTCACTAGATGATTCCTACAGGGATTGGTTCTGGGGACTCTTCTTTTCAGCATCTACTTCTCTGAAGTCAAGGCAAACATTAAAGGCCTCTGGCTGATCAAGTTTGCAGATGACTGCAAACTAGGCATGGTCACTGAATCTTCTAAAGTCCTATGCAGTTTTTGTGACTCTATAAGCAACATCCCTTTAACCCTTGATGACTTGAACTATCCTTCCATCAATTTGAGCTCTTACACTTCCAGTGTTTGATGTCCTTTGTGCTTCTTCAACTGGGTAAATATAAACCCTCCTGGATCAACTTGCCCTCAAACAAACCAGAGGCATAAACATTCTTGACTTAGTATTCACAAACTTTGCCCCATCTGCTCCCCTCCTATGTTTGGTTGCTCAATAGTAATGTCTGAACATAATCTGGTTACATTTACCCTCAAAACTTCTATTTGTTCAGTTACAAATACCATCCTCTTTAAAGACTTCAGAAAGGCCAACCTCATACAACTGTGTGATGAAATCTTTAAGTTTAACCGTATGATCTCCATGGTAGACCCCAGTTATGCATCCAGTACACATGTGATTTTATGCCCATATAGATAAATGCATTGACCTAACAGTCCTTTCCAAAATTAACATTGTGGTGAATTCAGAACTAAACCATCATCATAGTCTACCGATGCAGACTAACTAAATAACAGAAAGAAGACACTCCTTAGTCTGCACCTAGGGCTAGAACCCACAGCATTAAAATAGCATTGTGAAAACCTCACTAGGAAACTAAAAGCAACTATGAAGAAAAAGCAAAGGATAATTACATATTCTTCTACAGTTAAATCATAAGACTAGAAAATAACCTTCAGTTCTCCTCTGAGATTCCCCATAATGGTGCCTACCACTTAAATCCCAATTGCAAACCAGCTGGCTAGCACATTTATAGCAAATGTCTCCATGATACTAATAGCCTCAGTCAAACCTTCCCTAAAATCACTCCACACCCATTATCACTAAGGAGTATATCCTGAAAGTACTTTCAAAGACCAAAAACACTTCTTCAATGGCCAGACAACATACCAAGTTGTCTAAGAAATAGCAATAAACATGCACTTATTGATCTCCTCCTCACTTAAGCCTTGCTACAGGTTATGTCCTTGAATCTTAGTGCGCTTCTGTAGTAATAACCCTCCATAAGAAACTTCAGGAACTGCAGACCCATAAGCCTTGACTATCTGTAAATCCATGGAATGCATCATCATTCACTTCATAAATCACGACATCAAAAATCTGACTAAGCTAGACCCACTGCAGTTAGGCTTTGTAAAGCTTCTTTGAGAAGGTCATTTAGGCAGTCGACAGTGGTTACACCATCTATGCTACCTACCTTGATCTGGATAAGAATATGATACATTACCACATGATGGAATTTATAAGTTGATATTCTTGAACTTAAATCCCTATTTGGTAAGATGGATAGCCAACTGGATTCTGGACAGAATGCACATTGTCTGAGTGGGTGATGCCCCTTCAGACAGAGAAGGTGTCTATTGGTGTCTCCCTGGGACCTTTGCTGGGCTCTCTTCTGTTTAGCATCTATGTTTCAGACCTCCAAACTGATAACAGTGATCTCTGGTTAACAACATTTGCTGACAACTGTAAGCTGGGCGTGGTTGTTAATTCTCCTATGGATACCTACACCCTTCAAAATGAACCAACTAACTAAAGTCAGTTCCTGGTACATTGTAAAAAAGGCTCAATTTAAAGGCCAAGAAATGCATCATTACCACCTCTCCCTTTAGGAGGCAGAAACACTTTGCATCTTACTGTATTGAAAATACCTTTTTATCATAAGAATAAGTGATCAGTGACTAGGACACATGGGTTCTTTTCTCCCTCTCCTTTGACCATCACAATGCAGCCATAGTTGGGATATCCGTCTTCATTTCATAGGATCATAGGATCATAAGATTTTACTAGACTGCCTATGTCCAGGAGAGTTGCGGGCACTATCCCTGGTAAGAATTTATGGTGTCCCATCCACTCGTCCAGGTTCCTTTTGAACAGTGTCATAAAGGTACTCTGTTTCACATGAACTGGTAGTCTATTCCAAAGACACGGCAGTCATTGGGAGACAAATATGTCCCTTCAACATGTCCTATTTAAGTCACGGGCCATATTTAGGTCCCTGGAAAGGGTAGCTCTAGTCCTGTTTGATTTATGGATGTGCAGCAAGTTCATTAGGTTTGGGTCTGAGATTGCTCTGTAAGCCAGGCATGACTCTCCCCTAAGAAGTCTATATGATACAGAGTATAGTGACAGGGACTATAGTCAGTCTGTGTAAGGCACATACTGGAGTCCCTTGATCTTCTTCTTTGTTAGAAACCTCTGAGGTCTCTCCAATTGCTGCAAGTGCTTTGTACGGTACATGCTGAATGGGGCATTATATTCAATTATGGGCCTGATAAGTGCCGAGTATAGAGGGGTTATAACGTCCTTTTCTCTCAAGACAATGCCTTTACTAATCAAGTGTGCTATGTATAAATCATTCCTTACTACAGTAGATACACAGTGGTCAAAGTTAAGGTCGCATTGTGATCCCAGATCCCTTACCACTTCATAGGTGCTTAGGGTATAGTCACTGATCTGATAATATGAACGAACATTGTTTTTGCCGAAGGGAATGATGATGCATTTCTTTGCATTCAGTTTGACACTATGACTAAGACACCAGTCATTGGTCTGCATAAGGCCCTCCTGAAGTATACCGACATCATTTGAGGATTCAATAATTGCACCTAGCTTGCAGTCGTCCACAAACTTGACCAATCACAACCCCTTAGTTTTGGCCTGAACTTCTGAGAAGTATATACCCACTTTGACAGTGTGTATCCAGTTTGTGAGACAGTTGGCAACTCATATTACAACAAATGAGTTTACATTCAGTTTGCTAAGTTTATCAGTAATACTTGAATAATGTGGGATTGTATTGAAAGCCTTTGTCAAGTCGAGGTATGCTGTGTACACAGATTTGCCCTTGTCAATACCCCTGGTCAAATTTTTGAAAAAATCCACCCGATTTAACAGGCAGGATCTGCTCTTGACGAAGCCGAATTGGGTTGGCTCCAGGGTTTGGAGGTCACCTATGTCTTTATTTATGAGGTCCATAATGATATGTTCCATGGCCTTTCAGATGAGGCTGGTCAGACTTATGGGTCTGTAATTCCTAGGGTCTGTTGCTAGGCCACCTTTGTGAATGGAAATAATTGCTGCTGCTCTCCATTCTGCAGGAATAAATCCTGTGGTTAGGCTGTGATTGAAAAGTGTACTTAATGGTGATGCTAGTTCATGTTTTAACCTGTCTAGAAGACAGTCTAGGATGCCGTCTAGTCCCATAGAAGCTGTGTTTTTTGCCTTGGACAAGGCTTTAATGACCTGCTCTTCAGATATATTGGGTGGGGGGTTTGGGGCAAGGTTTGTGATACGTTTGGAGGGGATGAGGGAGTGAACTTTTCACCAAGCCCATCCGCTAGCAGATTTGATATTTCTGCAGGTCAGTGTATGTGATACAGTTAGTCACTAGTTCAGCACATGCTTGGGTCCTACATTTTAGGCTATGTAAATAGGTGTAAAAAGCCTTATGGTTATCCTTGGCTGTGCTTGCTAAGTTTTTCTAAAAGATGTCCTTAGAGGATTTTATATGCTGTCTTATTTTATTATGTTGAGGCTGAGGAGGGTGCTTTTCCATAGTTGGACCTCACCTTTGTTTTCTTGGACAACAACTTTTTGCTTTTGTTGTAAAGCTTGTTGATACTGGATGTCCACCATGGTGGCTTGGTTTTACTTGGGACTGTAGCTTTGATTCTTTCTAGTACAGATGAGTCTATACTCTTATACAAGTGATTCTACAGGGCTTTAGTGTAAGCTCTGGAGTAGTTACCACTTCCAGCAAGGAGTAGGGCTCATAATGCATTTATACCTTCCCCGAGGAGGGTATATCTTGCCTTGGTGAAATTTTGTATTTATTTATTGTTTAGTTATTTATTTATTTACATTTGTTGACCGGGAAATTCCGACTGGACCAGGTCCTTTTTCAGCAGAGGCCTGGGGAGAAAAGCTTCTCAATGTAGATGAATTTAGGTATATGATTACAAGAAGCAGATGTAGTTGTATGTTTAAAAGTAACAGTAATACAATCCTAGTTCATGATGAATAACATAATACATACAGTACTCACATAACATCTGTGCCATCTAAGATGGCATGTATTCTAATAATTAAATAGCAGATATTCAAATTGTTACAGTAAAAAATTACAGCAGTGATATAACTGGTAAGCTTTCAAGCATCAGAGTTGGCTGTAATCAAAGTCGTTAGTGGGGTGGAAGAGAGGTTGAGGGTAGGTGGAGTGGGAGATGCTAGTGAAGAGTGTTACAAGGGCATAACCAGCATTTTTTTAGGTGAAATTTAAGTACAGCTTTGAAGTGAGTGCATGATGGTACAGATGTTATTGTGGGGGGGGGGGTTCCATAATTTGGCTATTGAGTTGGAGAAGAGTGCTTCTCCATCGGAGTTCTTAGCTCTGGTTACCTGTAATTGATTTTTGTTGCTGGAGCATAGTGGTCTGGTGGTGTAATAGAGCTGGAGTAGATTTTGGAGGGATGGGATTTTTAGAGGATGGTTTACTTGCTTGTGGGCAACTGAAAGTTGGTACAGTTGAAGGAGGTGAGCGAGTTCTAGCCAGCCAAGTTTGGCAAGTGAGATACAGTGGTGACTATGGTAGGAGGCCCTGGTGGCAAACTTGGCGATTTTGTTGTAGCAAGTCTCGAGTTTATTTAGATTGCTTTGCCTAAGGTTGGTAAATATTGGAGAGGAGTAGAGAAGGGTGGAGATAAGGAGGGAATTAGCGACTGAAATGCTGGCTGTTTTGGTGAGGAATTGCTTATTTCTGTATAAGAGCTCCTAGTTTTTTGTGGACTTTTTTATGGTCAAGGAAATGTGAATGTCGAATTTGAGTTTGTTGTCTATCTCAACTCCTAGCAATTTGGTGTGATCTGTTGAGCGGATAATGGTGTTGTCATTGACTGTAATATTAAAGTGAGAGTAGTTTTGAGTATGTTTGGTAGGTTGGAAGATGAGGAGTTTAGTTTTGTTTGGATTGAGTATTAACTGGGCATCAGATAGCCAAGTTTCAACAGAGGAAAAGGCGTCCTGTGTGACCTTTTGCAGTTTGGGTAGGGATTGGGCTGAGCAGATGATCGTGGAGCCATCTGCATACTGTATGAGAGAGGCTTGTTTGGTGGCAGTGACTAGATTATTGGTGAAAATGGAGAAGAGTAAGGGTCCAAGGATGGACCTTTGGGGAACACCAATATTTACAGGGATTTGGGGAGATATGTCATTCTGCCATGTAATGGATTGCTGGTGGCCAGTCAGGTAGCTCTGAAACCAGTTGGTGACAAATTGAGAAAGGGATAGGTCATTGAGAACAGAAATGATTTGTTTGTGTGAGACCATGTCAAATGCCTTAGATAGGTCTAGGAAAGTTGCAGAGGAGACAGAGCCATTGTTTTTATGCTGAAGGATAGTGTTGGTAAACGTAAGGCAGTGGTAGTGCTATGGTATGGCTGGAAACCATGTTGACTGTTAGAAAGGAGGTTGTTAGTAAGGAGGTAGTCGAGGATTTGAGAGTGAATGCATCTCTCAAGTATATTGGAGAGAGAATTGCTATGGGCTGGTAATTGTTGAGTTCTGTTGAGGGGCCGCCTTTGTGGAGGGGAATGATGTGGGATATTTTCCATAGTGAAGGGACATAGCGTTCTGACAGAGATCTATTAATCAAGACTGAGACTGGGTAGGTTAGGGCGTTGGCTGCAATTTGTAGGTATTCACTAGGTAGGTTGTCTACTGCTAGTTTAGTGGGTTTAAGTTTAGTTAAAAGTTTTTTATGTTGGAGGTAGGGATAGGAGAAAAAGAGAAGGCAGTGGGGAGTTTACTAGGTGTAGGCATGGGGTGGAGGGGAGGGAGGTTGTGTTTTCTAGCTAGTGATAGTATCGCTTGTGTGAAGTGTTTATTGAATGAGGTAGCAATATCTTCGGAGGAGTGGAGAATGTTAGGTGGAGGGGTACTGACTTTACCTGGATGGAGGATGAAGTTTATGGAGGACCAGAATTGCTTGAGGTTGTGTTGGGAAGAGTTAAGGGCAGATTGGTAATATTGAATTCTGTTCTGTTTTATTAGCTTCTTGACTCTATTGCGCAATTCTAGGAATTTCTGTCTAGCTGAATCGGTTTTGGTTTTGTGCCAGTGGTCCCAAGCTTTATCTCTTATTTTCATCACTGACCTAGTGGTTTTCTGTAGCCATGGGGAGGACTGGGGTTTGACTTTGGTAAGTCTTGTGGGGGTATGGGTATTTAGGATATCCAGGAAGGTAGTATTGAAAAATTTAACTGGGTTATCTAGGTTAAGGTGCTTTAGTGGAGTCCAGTTAGAGATTTTAAGGGATGAGTTGAATGTGAGTGGGTTAAAATTTAGTTTATTACGTACTTGCTGATAGACTATGGTGTTACTATGTATCATGGGTGCTGTGGGAACTATACTAGTTGTAGCAGTCTTGTGTTTTGGCGGGTTCTGGTGTTTTGGTAAGTTTTTTGAGAGAAACTCCTTTGTGTTTGTTGCGCACTATGTTCATGAGTAGTGGTGGGTGGGTTAAAAACCGCTTCAGTGTTAATGTTTTTAGTGTGAGAGAGCAGGGATTCAAGATTCTTGGTCTAAATATATCTCTCGCATTCTGTACAACAGTGAGTTATTAGTAGAGGGTTGTCAGTGTACAGGAGGCAGTTGCTACACTGCATCAGGAGACCCAAGTCAACAAGGTTGAAAGGAGAAATAATGATAGTCCCTCTGTCCATAATGACAGGTTGAAGAACTGTTATCAGAAAGGGGGGAGCTTTTCAGGACTGGTCAAGGAGGTGCTCAGTGGATGGATATTTTTGCCTTTTTTATTTTATTTTATTTTTTTGCTGGTGGTTTAATAGGTCATAGCTCACTAGCATAACTAATTGCCAATACAATCTCTTCTATATTCTGCCATAGCAATGCTAATTATTGAAAATAGTGCACCCTTCATCCTGTATCTGGCTAGACATCTTAAAAATAAGTACTGTCTTTGCTCTGACAGTATTAATACACCTCATATAAATAAATAAATGTGCCTAGCCATCCTTTTAAATATCTGCAGAGGTACAATGCATTTATAATTTGTTTCAAATGTATCAGTTTGCCTGTAATTGATATTGTACTACTGTATTTCTCTGCTCCCTTTACCAAACATCTGAATTGTATAACTGCATTTGACTTTGGATTGTACTAGATGGTAGTGGTAAAAATAAAACTTTCCATGCTGCATTCTCTTCCTGCCTTCTCTTGCATTCTCCTTCAACAACTGTTTTTCACTATCTTGACCTTCAATTTTACTCTCCCTCAAATATACCTTCTTCTAGACCTATCCTTACTTTCTTCCATACATCCCTCCATATCTAAACAAACTCCTATACTGTCTGTTATGTGCATTCCTCCTCTTCCTCTCTTCTCCCTAATACTTACATTTTGTTTGTTTTTCCCCTCTCTCTTTACAGTACTCCACTCCTGAAGGTCCCTCTCTACCTCCTGAATATACGGACTACATCCTGCAAAAGCTCAGTCGGCTTACCTGGACTTTCCCTGCTCACTAGTCCGGGCTTACCTGAAAAAAACCTCAGTGTGGAGTCCCTTACCTATTTTTCTGAGTAAATGTATGTAGCCTTACACCAAACTCAATTATCTAAACATCCTTATTTGTTAGCCTGTCCCTTAGTGTGTGTGACTCAGCAGCCTACCGCAGACCGCAAAACTCCCCTCTCACTGGTACTTGCTGACCTCCAGCCTCCTATCCCATTTATTGTATCCCTTTGGAGACTTACCCTCTTATTTCTTTTTTACTTCTATCTTTCTTTACCTTAGAGACTTGCCCATTTGCTCTATTTTACTCCCTATCCTTCTCTGCCTGCCATTTCTCCTTTCTCCACTAGATGGTGGTACCATTCTGCCTTTTTCCTGCTCTTAGTCTATTAATCTTTTTAATCCAACTTTACCTCTAAATACTTCTAAAGCTAATCCTCCCCTGACTTTAATCTACTTTCCCTACCTTATATTTTTCTTTTCCCCTGTGTTGCTCAAACTCTATTTATTTCCACCCAGTCTTACTGTACTTTTACCTACTAATCTCAGCTTTAACCTGCAGTGGATGATACTTTTTCAGCTGTACTTTTCTGCTCCGTTGCTCTATCCTGCTCCGTTCGCCCTGCGGGCTCACTCTGCTCCCCTACCCTGCCCCCAAATTCCACCCGCCCCCAATGCTCCTACATTTATTGCCATCCCATACTCCCTCCCTCTTACATCACCCAATCCCCTCACAACATTGCTCCTCCCATTCCCCTAAAACTACCTCCCCCTCCACCAACCACACCTTATTCAGCACTCCTCCTCCCCACCCTCCAGCCTTACCTAACTCTCTCTAATGTACATATCTTTTCACTTCAAATCAAACTACATCTATGATGCTCTCTTTTCCTAGTACAATCCTTACCCTTACATTACTCCTACTCCTCATTCTACTTCCTCTGTACCATGCCATCTCTTATACCAACCTCCACCTACACCTTCCACCTCTACCTCCACACCCCTACCCTACAAGTCACTTCCACAACATCTCTGCCTCTTTAACTCCCTTTCACCCCACCTTTCTATTAACATTAAAACTCTTCCAAATCCCAGCTAAATTCGGCAAACTTAAACCCACCCCCTACCATCCATTCCCAACCAAACACAGTCCTAACAAACGTATTCACTATCTCTGCTTAGCAGGCAACATTCATCCCAAACTTGGATCAAACATTTCTCAAACAAAAAACCTTAGCTCCAACAACAAACCAATCAGTAAACACCTCAAATTCCTCGCCATCAACACCCAAAGCTTAGCTAATAAAATTACCCTCTTTCATGCCTGGCTCAACCATGATTCTCCTGACCTAGTAGCCATCTCTGAAACATGGTTAAAACCACACATAACTGACTCAGAATTCCTTCCCCCGGATTTCAATCTCTCCGATCTGACCACCTAAGTAAAAGAGGTGGTGGTGTAGCACTAATTTACTCAAATCATTTATTAATCACTCCCTTCCCATATCCTATCCCTTCCTTTAATAATGCTGAACTAGTAACTGGCATTATAAAATTAAATGACCATAAACGTATTTGCATCATCTCCCTTTACATTCCTCCTGGTAACAACACCAATACCTTGGAATACATTCTTTCTTGGACCTCCTCAAATATTAAACATGAAACCTACATTATGGGAGATGTAAATATTTACTGGCAAAAAACATTGACCCTAATCCCACCATATCAATCAATCTCTTCAACTTTACACAACTCATTAACTCCATTACAAGGCCCAACAAAACCAACCACCCAGGCTCCATCCTAGACTGGATCCTGGTATCTCACCCTAAAAGAACCACAACATCTGGTGTCACTCCCGACCTATTAGGACACCACCTCCCTGCCTTCACCCATAGAGCTACATCCTCTTCCTCTTATTCCCACCAACTCTTACACACTCGTAACCTATCTAACTTTAACCAATCTATCTTCTCTGACTCCCTTAAGCTTACTAACTGGAACCCACTAAAAACCCTACCTCTAGACAAAGCCATTGACTTCTTCAACTCTACATTCCTTACTGTCCTAAACTCCTTAGTTCCAATACGAACTAAAATAGTTAAAGCCAAGACTGCCCCTTGGCTTACCAAAAAAACAAGAAAATTATGCAGCAAAGAGACAAATCTTGGAAAATCTATCTCCATCATAAACAGCCTGTATTCTTACTTAAATACAAACAGCTGCGAAGCCAAGCCAAAAAACAAGTCATTTCAGATAAAAACTCATTTTACAACCATTTACAAGTAAATCATGCAAAAAACCCCAAATAATTTTGGAATTCTATTAACTCCCTTCTCAAGCCAGGTACAACAAACACCCCTTGTCCTGATACTAGCAAATCTGACCAAGAAATTGCCAAACTATTCAACACCTTCTTCACCTCTTCTATTGCTGATATAACCAAAACCTTCCCCAACAACATCCCCCTACCCCCCTCTGTCCAAGCTTCCTCCTCCTCTCCTCCAACACCCCCTATTTTTGAACTTAAACCTGTATCCACCTACCTTATAAAAAAACTTCTCCCCAAGCTTAAACCTTGCACCAATACCCCTGACAACATCCCCTCCTCCTTCTTAAAAATTGCCTCAGACAGTATTGTTCGCCCTATCAGCATCCTGATAAATAGATCACTACTCGAGTCCTATGTACCCAAACTATGGCGTTCTGCTTTTATTCTTCCACTCCACAAGGGTGGCAAAAATTGTAACTTCTCCAACTTCCGCCCTATAGCCTCCCTCTCACCCATCTCTAAACCTCTTGAAAAATGCATACATCTACAGCTCATGCCATTCCTGGCCGAACACCAGCTGCTCTCTCCTACCCAACATGGCTTCCCCCTGGACACAATACCAATACAGCCCTTCTCTCATTTTTATACTCTATCAATTCAGCATGAGATTCTGGTAGCTTAGTTTCACCTGTTCTATTAGATCTATCTAAAGCTTTCAATACCATCTCCCACACTCATCTACTAAACCATCTATCTAACCTCAACATCTCCCCAAAAACTCTTTCCTGGTTTCCAGCTATCTTTCAGACAGGTCCCAAGCCAAGAAATGGGGTCAAGCCTCCTCCACCTTCCTTCCCACCCCCACAGGAGTTCCCTAAGGTGCCATACTTGGCCCTCTGCTATTTAACATCTTCATTAATGATTTCCACAAAGCCACTGCTAATACCAAAATTGTCCAATGCACAGACAATTCAACTTTGATCTGCTATGCCTCCAACCTAACAGAACTCCAGTCTCTAACTCAATCTGCCTTCTCAACCACTGAAAAATGGATGCACCAAAACCACCTCTCACTTAACGCTAACAAAACTAAGATTCTTCTATTCACTCCCTCAAAATCCACTCCCACTGATAAAAACTCATTTCAAATTACCAGCCTTAATAATGTCATCATTGACATCGTTCCCTCCGCCAAACTCCTGGGGGTCACCATCGATGAACACTTAAAATTTAATACCCACATTAAACTTAACATCAGAAAAACCCACATAAAACTCGGCCTACTGTACAGAAATAATCACTTCCTCTCTCCCTCTACTAGACATACTTTGGCCACCACATATCTCCTCCCATCTCTTCTATATGGCGCTCCTCTGCTTACTAATCTATCTTCCACCCTTACCTCCAAACTGGAAGTTTGCTACAATAAAATCTCCAGATTCGCCACTAAAGCAAATTCCTTCTCTCATCACTGCACCTCCCTACAAACTTTAAATTGGCTTGAACTCCCCAATCAACTTGACTTCCTCCAAATTGTCTCAGCCCACAAATTATTATTTCAACCCACCAGCTGCCCCACACTATCTAATATTCTTCAACCATATACCACCCTCAGACCCCTTAGATCTACTCAGCAAAACCTTATTTCTGTCCACAAACCCAAGCGCCCAGGTGGTCAGCTTCTACTCTCCTTTTCCCCTAGCTAAAACATGGAATACCCTACCCTCTACACTGAGGACCTGTGACAACCTAAACACCTTCAAAACACAACTTCATTCCTACCTGTTTCTTCAAAGAAAATTCCAAAGACATGCATCTGGAGCATTTCTCCTGTAACTGCACTCTTCATCCCATACCTCCCATACTCCCCTCTTCCTTCTCTCCTGGCTAACCATTCCTTTCTAATTTCTCTCATAGACCTAGACTGTAAATGGAACTAATATCTACATCCAGCCTTATGCTCTATGCCTCTCATCCTCCTGGATAATTTTTTTAATATCTTAGTTGCTTTATTGAATGATACCTATTCGACTGCAATTCTACCTGTTGTTTGTTGTAATACTTCCTATTCACTGTAATGCAAATATTTTTCTTTGTAATTCATAATGTGATGTAACTTTGTATTGTGGAGCTTTTCTCCCCGGGTCTCCACTGAAAACGGACCCTTGAGCCCAGTGGACCTCCCCGGTCACCAAATTGGAATAAATAAATAAATAAAATTAGTAAAAATAAATGGAGTTTCCCCACAAAAATTATCTCTGTTCTCAAAAACCTTAGCTACCAGAGAAGACTGAAGTCCTTATCTTTGTATTCAGTGTACTAATGGCTCCAGAGGAAACACATGTGCCTTGATTCCATGCCCTTAGAGATTCAGTTATTCTCAATCATTTCCTCAATGTCAATTTGTGCAGCAAACATCAGGACCAGAGATCTATACCTTCATCAAGAAATACAAAAAAACTAGATGAAGAGAGAGGTTCCTCACTCAGCACCTCCCCTTTCTCTGGAATTGTTTCTCCTGCCCTGTTTAGCAATATAATTCCCTTTCATCCTTGAAATGTAGGTTGGACAGTTGGATAACTGCCTGTAAGTCTGCAGTAAGACTCACACGCATCACCCTCCTTGCAAAAGATGGTAAAACCTGAGGACAGATATTGGCAAGTTGCCCATCGCTTCTGGTGTGACATGCCTTAATCTTGAATTTGCCTATGACACTATAATCCTAAAACAAACTTAAAACAACTGGAAGCTTATTCTCTTCTTCCTTAGCCTTTCTAATCTTCATGCTTAATGCAGTCTAACCCCTCTCATACAATTTGATTTCAGTCTCCAATTGTACTGCTTTTCACTGCAGTATTTTTGTTACTGTTAGAATACTTCTTACCTTAAGTCATGACTGAAATGGTCTAACTGAAGAACCCACCAGCCAGGTTGATAAATAAATACACACAGACCATGCTGGCTTGTAATTCTACAGATGCACTAGCTATAGTGGGGTATTTCTATGTGTGAATGCACATGTGCTACCTATAAGTATATGCAATATTCAGTGTATTAAGGGCTCGTGAGGCTCATGAGTTTGTGGTCTCCAACTCTTCCTTGAATTTCTTTTTTTGGCTAAATGGAATGTTTACTTAGATACAAACGTACAGTAAGGTATCTAAATTCTGGTTTAAGTAAATAGACAAGACTGAGTTTGGCTTAAGTAAATATATACACAAGCAAACAAGCAATTAGGTTTATATGTCATAGCTTCTTGCTTGGCAACCAGCTTAGGTGACCATATAGGGTGTAGTCGTGCAACTGAGGGACTTTCACTGAGTAGGGTGGCAAATCTACTCACTAAAGCCATGCTGCTTACCCCAGGAGTAATTTTGTGGATACCCAATACCCATTCAGTTGTCAAGGGAGAACCTGAAGGAGGCCAATGAATTGCATTGTTTGACAACAAGACAGCTCCTACCACTACACATAAAACCACATCTAATTGTGTCTCAACTACCATGTCAATAATGCGTAACACCACACAGCCCAGTAATTTGATCATAGAAGAGTCCATTGTGTGACACATTGATGTCCATCTCACCAGGATGGATAAGGAGAAGGTCATAGCTAGTTTGCCTGTCAGGGTCCAGGGTCCGACAGCTCACACAAGCACTCAAGTCACTAAACCTCAAGAACCAGTATGACTCACTCATAGTTCATGTGGATGTAAATGACCTGAGATATACCTCCATGGACTATATGAAGAGAGACCTGATTGAGGTCTCAGAATATGTGTCACAGGCAGGTATGAGCCTAGCATCGAGCAACATTCTGCCATCTCCAAGGATGATACCACAATACCATCAGAAAATGGTTGGCTTAAATAATTGGCTTAGTACCAGTAGCATTCCAAAGACATCTAATATTTGTCAGCCTGGGAGAGCATGTTTGAGTGGCTATGCTGCTTTGCCAGGGATTCGCTTCACTTGTCACCACTAGGCTTTTGGATATTCGTTAACACAATATAGGTTCATAGGTAGGTACTAGGCTATTGGCCCAAGGGTCTATATAAGCCGAACCCAAAAGGTAACCTGGCTTTCACCACTCAAGAAAATTATTTTCCTGTGTCTCTGTCGAGCAGAGCCACAGAAGTAATCCCAGGGGTGAATTTCCTATTTCCCACCCAATCATCAAGATTTTACTTGAAGAGTCCTAATGAGAAGCTTTGTTTGATATAGATAGGTAGTTTGTTTCAGAGTATGGGAAGTCTCTGAGATAGGAATCTATCCCTCCGGCATGTTCTGTTTATTGTGGTGACAAGGTTTAGGTCCGTAGAGCATGTAGCTCTGAGGGATTGGGAATTTTTTAAGTGGAGCATGTCCAACAGCTCTGGGTTTGACATAGCTTTGTATGTTAGGCAGAGATTGCCTCTGAGTAGGCAATATGTAATGGAGTAAAGCTGGAGTTTTTTTAGATGGTCTTCATAGGGCATCTGTTTGAGGCTGGTGATCCTCTTCGTGAGGTATTTTTGTGGCCTTTACAGTTGTTGTAGATGTCTTGTGAGGTACATACCAAAGAGGCGTTGTACTCTATAATGGGTCTAATGAGTAATGAGTAGAGGGGAACAATGACCTCTTTTTTCCTGTATGAGAAACCTTTTGTGATGAGGTGTGCCATGTAGAAGGATTTGCTGACTACTGTGGTTATGTGATTATCAAAGGAGAGACTACTGTCCACCTGTGTTCCAAGGTCTCTTATCACACTTTCGGTGTTAAGTAGACTATAGTCTATGTGGTAGTTCATGGGTGCAGAGTTTTTACCAAAAGGGATAACAATGCACTTTTTAGCATTGAGCTTGAGGCCTAGGCTTTGACACCAGGCATCTGTCTTAGTGAGGCCCTTTTGTAGGATGTCCACATCGTTAGGAGTTTTGATTATGGCTCCTAGTTTGCAGTCATCTGCAAACTTCATTAGCCAAAGACCTTCTGTGTTAGCCTGTACTTCAGAGAAGTAGATACCAAACAGGAGAGGACCCAGGACTGAACCCCGTGGAACTCCACTTGTCACTGATCTGAAGTCGGATTTGGAGTCTGCTACTTTCACAATGTGAGTTCTGTCAGCAAGTCAGTTGGCAACCCATCTTGTGACATAGGGATTTATACCTAGTTTAGTGAATTTATCTATAATTCCAGAGTGGGGGATGGTGTCAAAAGCCTTGGCGAGATCTAGATAGGCTGTGTGAACTACCTTACCCTCGTCTACGGCTTTGGTGACTGCTTCAAAGAAGTCTATCAGGTTTAGGAGACATGATCTTCCTTTTACAAACCCAAACTGAGTGGGGTCCAGAGTTTGGAGATTACCAATGTCTTTCTTTATAAGTTACATGATACATTCCATGGTCTTGCAGACCAGGCTCATCAGGCTAATGGGGCGGTAGTTCATGGGGTCTGTGGCGGCTCCCCCTTTGTGGAGTGGGATAAACGTCACTGTGCGCCATTCAGTGGGCACAAAGCCTGAGGTGAAGCTATGATTGAACATGGTACTTAGGTGGGGTGCCAGTTTGTTCTGTAGTGCATGTAGAAAGCCTGGGATGTTGTCAGGTCCCATGGATGCTGTGTTCTTGGCTTTGGAGAGTGTGGTTTTTACCTGTGCAGCCGTGATTACAGGAACTTTGCATTCTTCCGGTATAGAGATGGGCCCTTTAGGGGGTGAGAGGGGGGTAAAGTTAGCACTGAACCTATCTGCCAGGATGTTGGCAATATCAGTTGGTTCTGTATATTTGATGCCATTGTGCTGTAACTCAGAGCAGATCTGAGTGTTGCTATTGAGATTCTTGACAAAGCTATAGAATGCTTTGTGGCTGCCTTTAGAATCAGTGGCAATTTTGTTTTCATAACTAGCTTTGGAGGATTTCATGAGGGATCTCAGCTTCTTACTGAGGCTAACCAGGGAGTTCCTCCAATCGATTTTACTCTTTTTTGCAACAGTTTCTTTCTTCTGTTGTAGAGTTTGTTTATGGCAGGGGACCACCAGATTGGCTTCCTTTTTTGGAGGACAGCATCTTGGTTCTGTTAGGATAGCAGGATTCATGCACTCGTGTAAGTGCTTATAAAGTGCATTTGTGTAGGATTCAGCAGTCGTACCTCTATTGTCCATCTGCATGGGTGTCGTGAAGTTTGCCACTTCTGTCTTAAGAAGTATGAAGTTGGCTTTGGAGAAATTTTTTATGGTGGTTTTCCTAATGGAGATGGGGGCGGGATGTGGATGTCTAGAGTGATTAGCTTGTGGTCAGATCTGACCAATGAGCACGCTCATGTTGGCAATGACCAGGTCAAAGATATTGCTGCCCCTGGTGGGGGTGTGGATAAGTTGATCCAAGGCATTGGAATTTATGAATTCCAGAAAACATTGAGCAAAAGAGTTGGTACATGAGCAGTTTTCCCAGTTAATGGTGAGGTAGTTGAAATCATCCATTATTAGGGTGTTGGGTTGTACCCTAATATTTTCCAGTGTATCAAGAAAAGAGGAGTTGGAATCCTGGGGCATGGTGAGGGATCTGTAGCAAGCTACAATTTGGATTGCGTTCTTCCACACTGTTAGTTGCACTTGGATAATCTCGGATGCATTATGATGAGCAACTAGCCTGGAGGTGTGGATATCCTTAATGAATATGGACACGCCTCCACCATTACTGTTTTGGTCCAGGTTAGGTGGCCAAAAGGTTTGGTGTGAATTATAGCCTGGTAATGCAGGGGTGCTATCTGGAGCCTTGAACTAGGTCTCTGTCACTGCACAGATGTCGATGTTCTCCATTTTAAGGAATGCCTCGAGTGATTGTATTTTGAGATTTAGACTTCTAGCATTGAGTAGCATTACCTTCAGATTTTGCTTGCTAGTTATGGTGGTGAATTTGTCATTTGAACCTTACCTAAAACAAGCACTATAGGGGTGACAAGAGCCTTAGCCAGTATCCGGAATCTCAAGGTCGACAGGTGCAGACCATCTCTGGCAAAGCATCGTGGTCTGTTGATCATGTCATCCCAGGCAGACAGATACTGAATCCCCTTAGAATGATGCCAGCAGCTCAGCCAATTGTTGAAGTCAATCATTTTGTCCTTATGCTGTGGTATCATTCTGGGTGATGGCAGGATGCTTTTCGGGGCTAGGGTCATACCTGCCTAGGCTACAAATTCAGAGAGCTCCTCCATGTCTCTTTTCATGTAGTCCAGGGAGGTACATCTCAGGTCATTCACACCAACATGGACAATGACAGAGTCATATTTGTACTTGTTGTGGAGTGACCTGAGTGCATGCATTATGTGGCAGATCCTGACACCTGACATGCAGCTGACAGTAACTTAGCCTGGTGAGTGTAACATCAGTGTGCCTGACTATAGAGTCATGTATGACTAGAGAGTTTGGTACATTGTTATGCCTTATGGGCTGTGGTTGAGTGGCACACTGAGTTTGTGGGCTATGTGTCATTTGGGTTTTGTTGGGGGGTGGAGGTTGCTTGTGTTTCTGCTTTGGATGTCTCTGTTGCTTGGGCAGATTTTTATTGAGAGCCTCCAAGAATGTAGGTGTTTGTTTTATGTTTCTATGTGTTTATTTTGGTGGTGTAGGCTTTGAGGGACTATGTGATGAGAGTACTGTGGTGCAAGTGTTTACCTTCTCCTCTTGACTGTCTAGTCCAGTCTTGGATGAAAAGAGATTTGCTTCCAATTTGGCTATATAAGTGCATCTCTCACAATTTATAGTGTTGGGTGGTAGGAAGAGAGAGTTGTCTGTGTACATGAAGCAATTTCTGCATTGCCCCAAGATGCCCAGAATCATCAGATAGACATGAGAAAACACCGGGAGCTGACCCTTAGATATGCCTGGATAGGTGCTTATTTATTAAGTACTAAAAATTGTTTTCCTCTAGACAAGTGAGGAAAGTTGAGTGCTGTAGTAATTTGTAGCTTATTTAGTGCTTACAATGAGTTCTGAACAAGTGCTGAGCTCAAAGAAACAGATTTGAGTGCTAAAACAAAAAAAAACTGGCTACTTTTAAGGGAAAATTTGAAGAGAAGACTTTTTGGCGCTGGGAATAGTTTAACCCTAGCTAAGTGGTGATGCATAAAATGTATTTTTTTTTAAATAACAGTAACAAATGAGCAAACTGATTTAAACAAATTAACCAATTAACCAATACACCTAAAAACTTAGTCCAGTTCCAGCAGTCTTCGATCAGACAAGTTCTAACTGCACACTCCTGCCACTAGAGTGCAGGGGAACCTTCTCCAAAAAAGATGGCCTGGATTAGTCCTCAAGTTATACACACAAAGCTATATTCAGCAGGTCTGAATCTAGTCTATGCTACAGCAAACAAGGTGTATCAATTTCAGAAAGAAACAGTTCAAATAAGCAGGCACAATAAGCCTTTAACCAGAAACTCCCAGCTCAGAAGGGCAGAATCTACCCTCTCCTCCCACAAGAGTGCAGACCACACCTTCTTAATGTAAAATAACTGGCCCAAAGCCAAAGTGCTTAAACCAGAACTAATACACTTTTAGAATAACAGACAGTAAGCCTTCAATCAGCAGCTCCCAACTTAGAAGGATGTAAGCTACCTGTCCTGCCACAACAGTGCAGACCACAAACCTTCTTAATGTAAAACAACTGGTCTGAAGCCCAAGTGCTTAAACCAAAGACTTGGAATAACAGTTACAATTTATTCAGGTTACTAACAAGCAGTAATAAATGCAGCAGAATAAATGCAATTAAGTACTTTTAAGAACAGACAGCAAAAGCAAAATAAAGTAATAAAGTAGGAAGCAACACAAATACAGTAAAAACAGATGAATAAAGTGCAATTTTTTATATAACAATAGAAACCAAGCAAACTGATTTAAACAAATTACCCAATTAACCAGTAAAAAAGCTAAAAACTGAGCCCTGTTCCAACTGTCTTCAATCAGGCAAGTTCTAACTGCACACTCCTGCCACTAGGGTGCAGGGGAACCTTCTCCAAAAAAGATGGCCTGGATTAGTGCTCAAGTTATACAAATAAAGCTAGATTTAGCAGGCCTGAATCTAGTCCATGCTACAACAAACAAGGTGCACCAATTTCAGAAAGAAACAGTTTAAATAAGCAGGCACAATATGCCTTTAACAAGAAATTCCCAGCTCAGAAGAGCATAATCTAGCCTCTCCTCCCACAACAGTGCAGACCACAAACCTTCTTAATGTAAAATAACTGGCCTGAAGTCCAAGTGCTTAAACCAGAACTAATACAATTTTAGAATAACAGACACTGAGCCTTCAATCAGCAATTCCCAACTTAGAAGGATGTAAGCTACCAGTCCTGCCACAACAGTGCAGACAACAAACCTTCTTAATGTAAAACAAATGGTCTGAAGCCCAAGTGCTTAAACCAAAAGGCTTAGCATAACAGTTACAATTTAATCAGGCTACTACCAAGCAGTAATAAATACAATTGAGTACTTTTAAGAAGAGCAAAAGCAAAATAAAGTAATAAAGTATGAAGAAACACAAATACAGTAAACACAGATGAATAAAGTGCATTTTTGTTAGTAAAGTGCAAGGAGAGAGGAAGGAGGAGCAGAAGATAATTCAAGGTTAAGAACCCAAGTGGCTTGGCCTTCTCAAATGTTCTTTCTGTATTAAGTAAAGTGAACACTACACTGGGAGGGGTGTCCCAGATCAAATTTACAGTAGTGGCAGGTAACTGCAAAGCCACCAACTATAGTAACAGATAACAACACCACAAGAATAGGGTGGGTGGGAGCAAAAAACAGTTTCAGGACAGATGAGAAACAGAAAACAATGCCAGAAAATATATAAAATAATTCAGTCAGGCAAAAAAATAATTCAGCCAGGCAAAATTAAAACAATGCAGAACTTAGAAAGGATAAAAAGCCAAGAAATATACTTATCAATCAGCAATATATTTCCAGATTGTTTGAGAATCACACTTCAGCCAAAACACCAGGAGTTTCCAACAGTGTATGCAAGAATTTACAAACAGAAACTATTTTTAAATCAGCAAGCCTTGAAGCTATCAGATAGCACAAAAGCTGTTAGACCAGTTTTATAAACTCCCCCACGGGAATAGGGGGACCAGTTACAGGACAGATGAGAAACAAAAAACAATGCCAAAAAATATATAAAATAATTCAGTCAGGCAAAAAAATAATTCAGTCAGGCAAAATTAAGACAATGCAGAACTCTGAAAGGTTAAAATGCCAAGAAATATACTTATCAATCAGTGATATATTTCCATATTGCTTGAGAATCACAACACCAGGAGTTTCCAACAAGATGAACAAAGTGACAGAACAATTAATAAATGATAGTTGGAAGCTCTGCCCTAGTGTTTATCTTTAGACTGCTGATATTCTCAGTGCCTATTACGACTTTTTCTGCTGCTACAGTGTCTTTTTTAGGTATTGCCAAACAGGCAAACCTTCCAACATAGCAAAATCTACTCAGGATAAGCTAAATGCATTACTGCTCAATGTTAGGAGTTTTAACAAGAAACTGCATGCCCTTGAAGCACTCCTCACCCTGGAGAATGTTGATGTCTGTGCAATTACTGAAACATGGTTCAAAGCCACAAAATACACTCTGGCAGTACATGGCTTTCACATGTTCTGATCACCCACTGTACACAAAAGAGCTGAAGGCAGAGGTATATCTATCTACATAAAGGATACGCATACCTCAAAGATTGGTCAAACAATATACCACGCGTGAGATAATCCATGTCCAACTATCCATGGGAAAAATCTATTACCATAGTCTTGCTAGGTACAGTTCCCCCACCATGAACCAGGAAACACATACACCATATCTGAAGTTACTGGAATCACTCATCTTTCAACCCAGTACATACTCATGGGTGATTTTAATTACTCTCCCATGCACTGAGAAGCATAATTAACTAGTAACATGCAGGCTCAAAGATTTCTAGATTTTGTCTATGCAAATGCCCTGGACAAGCTAACCTGCACTCCCACTAGGGGAACAAATATCCTAGATCTGATACTTACAATATGGGATAGAGCTGCAACCCCCCATCTGCAAGTCCTCACTAACTACATCCTATTATGTTATGCCATAGCTAATTTCCACGCTCCCCCAAACCGAGAAAACATAGAAGCCTATGCAGAGGCATACACAAAACACCTGTATGACTATATGAACAACTGCATAGAAACAGCTGTACAAGACTGAAATAAGCCTAAATCACACAATAAAAACAAGCCAACCTTATGAACCACTGGTATTAATAGATTGTACAAAAAAAAAGAAAACATCCTGTCTAGAAGTAAGAGGTAATGTGTACAGCAGAGCTAAAATGCCTAATTAGTCTAAACAAGTAAATCAGGGAACAAGTCAAGTGTTCAAAAGCAAATTTTGAGACAAAAAATCTCCCAAGCTAAGGATAACCATAAGGCATTTTTCAGTTCAGCAGCCGACAATATGCAGAAACAGTTGTAGACAGCATCACCTATACTCAGCTAGAAAATACAACAAATCTGGTGGTCAATAAATTCAGCTCAGGGATTCCTCATAAAAAATATAGGGTGTTAACATGTTCTGGGCAGACAATAAAAGTCTTATCCCTTTACCCAGCCTTCTACTGACTATTAAGGTGTGACCTATGCCTAACCTACACAGGACTCACAAATCTAGCCCTGATGGAGCTGTTACACATTTGCAAGACAAACGGCATGGGGGTAACCCGATCTAGGGATCTAAACCTGCTCTGTGACACAAACAAAACATGCTGGAGAGAGAGAGAGAGATGTGTCTCAGAGATTACCCCTTCTCTGGAACAGGCTTCCTATTCATGTCAAGCAGAGCCCTTCCTTGACCCTCTTCATGTGCAGTTTGGATCAATGGATGGGGAATCGTAAATTCATTCCTGGGGTAGCACCTATGTCCCTTATAGACAGGAGTAATCTGTAAAGTACTCAGAGGCATAAGCACAAACCTAAGCTATCCTCTAGTCATTAGGGATCATAATTTGGGTAAAATTTGGGAAATATTGACTAGGCTTCGCCTAGTAATCTCCTATGAACCTATGAACCCAAGAATGTGCAAGGGGAGATTGTTCCAGAAGGAGGGATTATTTTGGTGCAGACTCTGCCTGTAAGAGAGCTTGTATATGTTGTGATGAAGGTTGAGGTCTTTGGAGTGTGTGTATTAGTATTACAGTATTGCTGAGGTGTAGGAGGTCTAGTAGAAGATGAACTTTCATATCCTAAAAGGTGAAATAAAGATAACTATATAGAAGATGAGAAGATACAGAGAAATGTTATTCTGTCTGCCTAACTGAAAGAACTTAGTGGGAGGTTGGCATAATGGTTAAGGTGTTTACATTACAAACAAAGTGCAGGGTTTGAGTCTTACATGAGATAACTGGCTAAGCTTAAAATGGTCCACAAGGGCAGTTAGCCTAATACTAACCTATGAAGTTTTTTTTAGTTAGAAAATGATGTGCTGTTTCTCTTTTGGGCAAGGTATTTGGAGAGGTACTTTCCAAAAGTTGCGTTATATTTTATAAATGTTCTGATGAGGGAAGAACTGAGGTGGTTTATGTCATCCTTGGACCTGCAGGATTTTATCATCATCATCATTATCAACTGTCTTTTTTTCCTATTCTGTACATGCGGCTAGGATATCAAGTCAACTATTGCCATAGTTCTCGATTCAGTGTAACTCTACTACCTTCTTTGAGATTCATGCCTGACTGTCATAGGTCTTCTTTCATATAATCCAGACATTTCTGCTGGACATCCTTGTTTCTTCTTGCTTTCTTCCTGGCTCTCTCAAATCTTCTTCACCAAATCAACTTCTGTTTTCCTGCATGTGCCCAAACCATCATAACCTGTTGTCTTTGATCTTCTCTGAAACTGGAGATATTTTGCCTTCTGATATAATGTTATCATTCTTTTGTCTGTCTCACAGTGTGTATCCTATCTCACACTTTTCATCTACATCACTTCTAGCTTCTTCAACTGCTCTGCCTTCACTGACCAGGTTTCTCTACTATAAAGATGTACTGGTTTCACCATTGTTTTGAAAACCTTATTTTTCATCTTCTTTGACATTCATCTGTCATACATACCCTGAGACTTTGTACCATTTGGCTGCAACCCCTCTGATTTCAGCCTTGTCACCTTCCTTCATCCTTTTCCTCAACCTCCTTTCCGAGATATAAGATGATATCAGTCTTTTCCCCTATTTTCCCTTCTATCTCAGTTTTCAGTTTCTTCTGATTGCCACCATTTGCTGGTATGACAACTGCCTTGTCTGTAATCAGTTACAAACCATGTGCCTCATTTTTACATTCCATTCCCCTATCACTTGCTTAAGTTCCTACTCAGAGTCTGCTTGTAATGCCACATCATAAGTATATGGCAGCTTGTTGATTTGTCGTCTCTAACTTGTTTGCTAATATAGTCCGACACTGGAATGAACAGCAGTGGGCTCTGAGCTGAACCCTACAGAACCCATACTCCATCTGGGAACACCTCTGTGAGACTGGGCACTGTTCATACTTGTGTCACTGAGTCCATGTACATAGCTTGCTCGTATTCTATCAAGGCACTGTTCATACTTGTGTCACTGAGTCCATGTACATAGCTTGCTCGTATTCTATCAATGTTTGCAGGACTTCAAACCATGCCTCTCAACTGTCCAGATTTTTGGCAGGATGTCCAGATCTTTGACTCCTATTTTTAGTCTGTTCCTCATGAAATTTGTGTTTTTCTGGATTTTTGTGGCAAATCAGTGAGGACTGAATTCACTAAATAAAGAAAGGCATTTGAGTTTCAGACTTCAGAAAATGCATTGTAAGGGGGGGCGTGGCCAAGGATGAACACAGGATAGCAGCAGATTTCTTCAGCTCCACCAATTTCATTACACTGATAGGAATTAATTACTTAAAAAATTAATTTTTGAAGTAATTTTCTTTTGAAATATGTTTGTTTTATATAGTTCTTGAACTATATCTAAAAAAGAAAGGAAATTTTAACAATATTCCTGTCAGAAATCACTTTGGAAATTTTCCTGTCAGTTTATCAGTCTGAAATGAGTTCCAGTAAGACAAATTCTCAAGACTCCAGCATCAAGAAAGAACTTCAGTCTCTGATAACTATAATCCAGCAACTTACTGCTAAGATGGATAAAATGGATACTAAAATTGATACCTTCATAGAAAAAACTACAAAACAAATAGACTTGTTACATACAGACCTGCAACAACAGAAGATCCAGATGACAGGCATAGAAGAAGCTATGAATGACATGGAAAATAGAATCCAAGAAGAGGAAATCAACATTGAGTTTCTGCTGAAACAAAATACACATTTACAAACAAAGCTGGATGACCTGGAAAATAGATCTAGGCACAATAACATTAGGATTTTTGGACTGCCAGAAAATATTGAAGGTAACAATATTACTTCTTTTTTAACAACATGGCTCCCTAAAACTTTAGACTTACCAGAAGCATTCTCTTTTGGTATCGAAAGAGCACATAGATCTATAGCTAATACTAACTCTAACAAAAACTATCCTAGATCAGTTATAGTTAGATTTCTATCATCTTTGATAAAGAGATGGTTCTTAAATCTGCTTGGGCTAAAGCTCCTGTTAAGATTAATGAGACAAATGTGCATTTTGACAATGACTATTCTTCCTTGGTAATAGCTAAAAGAAAAGTTTTTCTGCCACTAATAAGGGAGCTTAAAAAAGCACAGTTTAAAACATACCTTCTGTTTCCTGCCAAGCTAAAAATCTTCCTTCCTGATGGTCCTAAAATTTTTGATGACTTAGACTCTGCTTTACTGTTTATCAAAAAAATAAGATTTTGGATAAAATAGAGGAATGGAATGGGCTAGTCCTTCATTAAAGAGACTGGCAACTGAAACTTCGTGGAAGACTTCAGAGAAGAAGAAGAGACTAAAAAACAAATGATTTGTTCTATGTTTTTTTTTCTTTTTTTTCTCTCATCATTTTACTTCATTATTAATCTTTTTAAATATAGTTCCTGCATTTCCAGAAAGCCACAAATATTCTGAAAAGATTTAATCAAAGTTATTCTCTGTGTGCAAAGAAATGTTTTGTTTCATAACCAGTCAAAATATCTGAGGAACTAATAACAAGCTATTATTCAATTTGTTTCTCTTTCTGAAAAAGAGAAGTAAGGTCAGTAATTTGATACATTTTTTTCTTTTTTTCTCCTTTTCTTCTTTTCTTTGTTTAAACAATGACATTCTATTTAGATTATGTAGTGGGTAAAGGGTGGGCGAGGGCAGGGAGAGAAGAGTAATGAAAATATGATAAATGGAATAATAACATATTTATTCCTTGTAAAAAGTTTATATGTTCTTCAAATGCTATTCCTAATTATACTTTCTTGATTATACTGCTTATGCTTATTTGTAAATAATCTGTCATGGTTTAACTAATAATAATTAGAACTAAATAATAGTAAATAATGTTTTATTTTTAACTCTATTAATATAAACAGTAAGTAATATTCCATTGTATATACTTCTTATAGCTTTCTCTTACATTTTTATTTCTGCTTTACACTCTTATTTTCTACTCTCTTTTCTTTTCTTTATTCTTTCTCTTTATTTTTTCATATTAATATATAGAAATGCTTTTGATCATATAGACACAGTAAATAATAAGATTTGCAAAAAATTGAGTTGGGACAAAAATATTGAGTTTTATTACTTATTAATAACTTTGGGCTTAATTTCACTTACATAGAGGCTGTAATAACCTGTAAAATACATTGCGAAGGTTTTGTCATGTTTAGATGCATTTACACTGCTAAATGAATGTTTGTCACTAGTTTTTAACAAGTTTCCCGCCAAAATGTTAAGGGATACAATCTGGGATGTGGGCTACCTCATGAACAGTGTCCTCGAGTTGTTTCAAAAGCTTCAACTCTCAGAATTCTCACAGAGAAGCTGAAAGCAGTCAATTTGAACTTTGACCCAGATATCACACTGACACATTGCAGATTCAGGAAGAACACTCTACCAGGAAGTAGAACTGATGCAAATGTGACTATGTGAAGGAAAATGAACTCTTTAACATCTAAATGTGAGTTATTTTATATAATTACTTAAATATCTATGTTATAATTCATAAAATATGTCAGTTATAATGATTTTAAATTATGCAGTTTTTTGTAGTAAGTAAATGTCTTATTTTAGAAGGCATAGAAAATGAAACATTTATTCAAGTGTTTTTGAAAATCTACTTGACTGCAGCATACTAATCTGTGTTAGAAACTTATGTTCCAAACATATACATTACTATAACTCATTTAATTCATCTGATTGACAAGCATAAATAACTTTATAACTCTATTCTGGAAGAAATTGTCATGTGATATATTTTAAAGCAGTAGTATAGACATACAAAATACAGATGGCTTTTTTACAATAATGCAAGTGTTTCTGAGAATTTGCATAACTATGCAGTATGATTTATAACAATTTCTATAAATATAATATTTTATTCTATTGACAATAATGAGTATGAGTAAAATGCTCATATACAAGCAATTCAAGGTTTTTTTGGAAGCTGTTGACTGCATTTACATGACAGAAAATAGGTGCATCTTAATATATGTAATGTCTGAACCATATTAGCCAAAGTTTTGATTTAAATGAATGTTAGAACTTATTTTACATACTTTGAATAAATTAATATGTAAATATGCCTTCTTTTTTTTTTCTCTCTCTCTTTCTTTCACTCTCTCTCCCTCTTTCCGTCTTTTATTTCTCTCTCCTCTTGGTTCCTAATATCAAGATTATTTGAATGCTATTTGAATACAAGTGTATTATATTACATAGATGTATATAGTAGTATGAATAGTTTAAAAAAAAAAGTTTATTTTAGTTTATATGATGCTGTTTTATCAAATGTGTAGTCTTGTCTTGCTAGATAATTGAATTGAAAGCTGTTAATTTAAGTTAAATATAACCAGTATTAAATTGATAAGGTGGTAGCTGAGGTACTGCTGCTTAGGGTAGGGGTTAACTTGAGTGGTAAATACTACTCTAAGTTGGAGTTTTTAACTCAGGCTGGATGCAAGGTTTAATCCTTACATTATTTTCACTTGTTCATTGTTATATGTATATAGGTTTGACATCCACAATATATTTTGTACACTCATTGTCACTACAAACAAAATTGAATCCTATACAAAATTCCATAAGAGATTCAATAAATACAGCTATATTTAAAGGTACACCTAAAGGAGGAGATGTAACATTACTTATGTTGTTATTTGTTATTTTGATCATAAGATTCTTAAGTTTTAAAATGCCAAATGACATCTTTAAAAGGAATTTCTTTAAACATTAATGGATTGAATAATCCGTGTAAAAGGGCAAGCCTAATAAGATACATTAATTTACATAAGGCCAACTTAGTCTTCCTGCAAGAAACCCATCTCTTGAAAAAGATATTGATAAACTAGCCACAAACAAATATACAGTATTAGTTAGTTCAGAGCACACTCAGAAAAAAAGAGGAGTGGCTATTTTATGGAATAAAAGTATGCCCATTCCTAAAACCATTAAGTCTTATCAGGATGACAAAGGAATGTTTTGTATGGTTACAATACAAATTAATGGGAAGACTTACATTTTAATTAATGTATATTGGATACCTGGAATTGGTATTAATACAGTGAAACATCATCTTGATAAGATCATATCATTCTCTATAGGAGATATTATTTTAGCTGGTGACTTTAATTGTATACTACATGAAAGTGATACTACCACTATAGGAAAAAGAAGAATTACATCTAATGCAAAACATTTAAATGATTTTGCTAATTCTTATCATTTGAATGATATTAATAATCAGATAGATTGAAAATCATTACCATACACCTTTTTTCTAACAGATACAAAACTTATTCAAAAATAGATAGGGTCTTTATTTCTAACCAGATGGTAACAGATTTAATTAATTCCAAAATCATTTCATGTCCTATATATGATCATAATTCAATTGTTTTGAATTCATGATAAAAATACTCATAATGTTCAAATCAAAAGGATACCAGCATACTTAACTCAACTAAAAGACTATAAAGAATATATACTTTCAGAAGTAAAACATTTTTTAGACATAAATAATACTCCTGAAGTCTCCATTGTCTATGTTTGGGATGCCTTAAAATCATATCTATATGGACAAAGTATCAGATGGTATAATAATAAAAGGAAATCTTGGGATAAGGAATTGTTAGATATTCAAAGTAAATTAGACTCTTATAAACATAATAATAAAGAAAATATTATGGACAAGAAAGTTATTGAAGAAATAAACAAACTAAATGAGAAATACAAAGAAATTTTAACTCATAAAGTTAAAATAACTTTAGAGAAATACAAGTTTTGTCTTATTCAATAAGCCCCAAATACTTACATAGACTTAAAAATAAAACAAAAGGTTGAATAAACAAAACCATATCAAAGAAATCTTTTCTCTAAGGAAAAGAAGAATGTTTCTAGTATACCAGAAATACTAGATGAATTTAGAAATCACTTTCACAAAATTAACCATAATAACATTAACATGGAACCTAAAGATAAAATAAAGGAGTTTATAACCACAAACATGAATAAAAAGCAATAAACAACAGATTAAACTATTGGACAAAAGTATTTCATATACAGAGGTTATTACACAAATAAATAAGCTTAAATCAAACAAAGCACCGGGTAATGATGGTATTATACCAGAGATATATAAAATCCTTTCTAAAAGTACATATTCATTAATACATAAGGTTTTATTTTGGCCCAAACTGAGTTAATAACCCCCATCTTGGCAATATACATTTATTTCTACAATTTTAAAACCTAATAAAGATCCAACTAGATGTACTTCATATCGGCCCATCTCATTACTTAATGTTGATTATAAAATGTTTATGAGTATTTTTGCTGATAGATTGAAGACAATCATCCCGGCATTATAGATATAGATCAGACAGGCTTCATTGTAAATAGAAATACTTTTGATAATATAAGAAGAACTTTAACATTAATTGATTTTGTAAATAGGAAAAAGAAAGATTTAACACTTATTAGTCTTGATATAAGTTCAGCATTTGATTCAGTAAGTTGGGACTATCTGTTTACCTTACTGAAGTGCACAAACTTCTCAGATGCATTTGTAAATCTAATTGAGCATTTATACAAAGGAACATTGGCTTATATTAAGGTAGGAACATATGTTTCACAAAAATACCCATTTTAAAGGTACTAAACAAGGATGTCCACTTTCTCCACTATTATTCACTTTAGTAATGGAGCCTTGGGCTAATTTGATCAGAAACAGTACTGACATAGAGGGTTTTGAAATAGATGAAAATACAACATCCAAAATTCAACTTTTGCAGATGATGTTCTAATTACATCAGCAGGATCTAATTCTTCTATGCAGTCTCTATTTGATAAAATGATGAATTTTAAAAGTATTTCTGGTTTAATATTCAATGAAGAAAAAACTAAAATACTACCTATATATACGAAAAAATATTCTCATTAGTGATTTTACTAAATATGTACCCAATTCAGGTCAGATAACTTATTTAGGTATAATACTATCTAAAGATATTAAATCTATTATATATAATAATTATAATACCTGTTTTCTTAATATACAAAATCTTTTTAATACCTGGAATAATATGTTTTTTACTATGGAGGAGAGACTTACAATTATTAAAATGATAATATTCCCCAAAATGTTATACTTAATACAATCAATAATACTTCCACCTACAAAATAATTATCAAGAAACTGAATACACTAATGTTAAATTTCCTATGGGCACCTAATAGACCTAGGATTGCATTAAAGAAACATACTAATATCTGGTCTCAAGGGGGTATTTCTTTTCCAGACTTTAATTTATATACTATCTCTTCTATTGTAAAAGTTATTACTTTATTAATAGATCAGTCATATGTTGCAAAATGGAAAGATTATTGGGAGCTAATTAGTATGCACTTCATGAAAATCTCCTTAACACATAAAAATATGATTGTAAATAACTCCATGTTATGGTTACTAAAGGAATTTTGTACTTCACCTATTACACCTAAACATATGGTTTGTTACCCATTAAATATTATTATTAGCTATCGTAACTTTATATTCATGCACCCTAAGTATAGGGAATGGAATTTTATTATATTCCTATAATGTATACTCAGGGTATGCTTTTGTCATCTACTTCTGAAGAAACTCATTTAGCTATAGATAATGATCTAAAGTACTGGTATCAGTTGATATCTGATAATAAAGTTAAAAATCTAGATTTCTTAAAACAAGAATTTGATCTAAGAGAAACTTGCTGGTTAGAGGTTCAGACCTTTAGACAACATCTCATTAATAAAATAGATCTAATGTCTATAACAGTTAAAGAATCTATTCCAACACTGATTGATTACTTGATATTAAATTTACAACATGAAGTTTCTGATAAAGGTAAACTTTCATACATACATAAAATTATCAGACAAGAAACTTTTTACAGTGTAGATACATACTGGAATTATTTCACTTCTATTAATGGGGACCCACCAAATCAACAAGATAAACAATATATATTGGAATCTGCCTATAGAACTATGTCTTACATTGTCTGGAGACTTTATACATGGAAATTTTTACATAGATCTTTTTATACACCTTTGATGATGAATAAAATAAATAATAAAGATAATCTATGTAAGAGATGTAATGTAGAAATTAATGCTGACTGGGCTCATATGTTTTATGACTGTATAAAATTGAAAGAATACTGGAAGTCAATTAATGAATTTTTGCAGGCTCTTTTTACAGATAATTTCATTATTTATAAATCTCTTATATTATTCAACACACCTGTACCTCAAAGTGTTAAAAAGGTTAAGCTTCCCTTGTTATGGTTTATTCTAGCAGTGGCTAGGAAAATAATAACCAGAAATTGGATTTCAGATACACCTCCTTCGTTCAATGAATTTAAAATGTTATGAATATAGTGTGCCATATGGAAATAAACACAATTAGGTCAAGAACAACTAGAAAACATCTTATTATATTGTATGGGATAATTTACAAAATTTGTTAAAAAAAATCCTAATTTCAATAGCATGGTATTTTAGTTTAATTAATTGATCTGATTGTAGTGGATGTCTTTGTAAATACTTTAGTTGTTTTGTTGAATGTTATAATCATATCTATTTTTAATTACTTGTATAAAATTGTTATGATATTTCTCTTGTATGTTAAAACAATAAACCTGTTTTGAAAAAAGAAAATGCATTGTAACACAAGACTTTTTTTCTAGCAACTTTCTAAGTGTATAAGAGCAATATTTAAAATGTATTCCTATTTTTGGGGCTTTATTCCCATTTATTTTTGGCTTTGTCCAGACCTTTTGTGCTAAGAAGTTGACAGGTATGCTTCAAACCATCACAGGATTGCTCAGATCAGCTTTTTTGGAACATTGCAACATGTTTCCTCCAAGTCTAGGAATGCCTGTTGGACTCTTTCCTCATTTCTAGTTTCTTCTCCACTAGAAATATTAGGTCAGTTGTGCTGCATCCTGGTCCAAATCCAAACTGACTTCTTTCTTTTTTACTTTCTACTACTCTGTTTATTCATTTATCAGTCACAGGTTCATAGGTCTATGCTAGACTAATGGCCATTAGGGTCCTTATAACCTTGCTGTGTAACCCAAATGTGACCCACAAATTTGATTTATATAGATCGTGATTTACTGACTACCTCTGTCAATCACAGACATGGGAGCCAGGCCAGGTGTGAATTTCCAATTACCCATCCTTTGGGTAAAGGGATAGGAAGGAACTCTGCTTCACATGGATGAGGAGCCTATTCCAGAGAATGGGAATTCTCTGAGAAACATGTCTGTCTCTCCAACATGTCATATTTATTTAACAAGCAAAAATTAGTACTTCTGATGCTGTTTGTTTTGCAAATATGCAAAAGTTTTATCAAAACAGGGTCCAAGGATGCACTGTATGCCAGACAAAGATCACCTCTCAAAAATCTGTAAGATACCAAGTAAAGAGACAGGGCTTTGAGGTGATCGGCATATGACATTGTGTTTACTCACTGAGTTATTTTTGTAAGGAACCTTTGTGGACATTTCAGTTGCTGCATGTGTCTGGTCAGGTACACACCAAAGGGGCAATATACTCTATGATGGGTTTTATAAGGGCCAAATATAGTCGTGATGTGATAACTTTTCTGGACTTAGATGCCATGCCCTTGCTTATAAGTTGAGCAATATAAAAGGATTTTCTTACTATCTTGGACACATATTGGTTTTAGGCTGGGTTACTATTTACATGAGTTCCCAGATCCCTGACTAGTGAAATCAACTTTTAAGGGTGTTTTATTAATGATGCAGTTACTTGGGGTGGTAGACTTCCTAAAAGGTACTACAATGCATTGCTTGGCACTGAGTTTTAAGCCATGGCTTTGGCACCAAGTACTTGTCTATATTAGACTTTCCTCAAGGGTGTTGTTATCTTGTGAGTATTCAATGACCACTCCCAGACTGCAATCATCTGCAGACTTGGTCAGCCAAAGGCCATTCAAATTGGTTTTCACATCTGCGAAATAGGTGCCAAAGAGGAGTGGGACCAGCACAGACCCCTGAGGGACTCCACTGGTGACCAGCCTATTTGTGGAGGTGGTCTCACGAGTTCTAACCTCCTGGATCCTATCAGTGAGCCATCTAGTTATTCAGAGTATATAAAGGGGTTTATACCAAGTTCCACAAATTTTTTGACAATGTCCAAGTGGGGTATTATATCAAATGCTTTCGTCAGATCTATGTAGGCAGTATGCATCATTTTCCCGTCATCCATTGCCTTATTGACCTTTTCAAAGAAGTCCACCAGATTCAGTAAGCATGACCTTCCTTTGACAAATCCAGCTGGGATGGATCCAGTGTCTTAAAGTCTCCTATGTCCCTACTGATAATTTCCATGATAATTCTTTCCATGGCTTTGCAAATAAGCCTGGTTAGACTAATGGGTCTGTAGTTTCCAGGATCTGATGAAGATCATCGTTTATGAAGGGGGTGACCATTGCAGTCCCCCAATCATGAAACACAAAGCACGTTGTAAGACTATATTTAAATAATGAATACATGTGTCCTGATAAGTCAGATTTTAGACTATTCAGGAGGCATCCTGGGATGTTATCAGGGCTCACTGAGACTGTGTTCTTGGCTTTAGTGAGTGCAGCCAGTATATGCACCCTAGTTATAGCTGGAGGGGTTATGTTTGAAGGTATTTTTGAGGAGATGGTTGGGGGTGAGAAGGAGGTAAAGTTGGAACTGAATTTGTCCTCTAACAGGTTTGCTATATCACCAGGCTCCGTGAACGTGACACCATTAACCACCAGTTCAGCATAATACTGTGTGCTGCCCTTGAGGTTTCTGACATAGCTGTAAAAAGTTTTATGGCTATCTTTTACCTGGGAGGCTATCTTAACCTCAAAGGTGGCTTTACTTAACCTAAGCAGACCTCTTAGTTATCTATTTACTTTGATGAGAGAGTTTCTATCTTTATGGTAATTTCTCTGCTTCATTTTTGCCATATTTTTTCCATTTGTTGTATATCTTGTTAAATTTGGGATGCCAACAGAGTGTTCTTTTGTCTTCTAGGGCTAGTCCTGGGCTTACTTCAGGTAGGTAAAGTAGACTCAATGCAGCCATTGACATGGTTGTACAGAGTTTCTTACAGCAATTCAAATAGGGTGCTGTGTTATTTGGGTAAGGAGGGGCATTGAATTTTGACAATCATCACTTAATAAAAGGTAATTTGCCTTGGAGTAGCTCCAAACTGTTATTGGCTTTAATTGGACTACATGGTTAATTTTGATTTCAAAGCAAACAGCTTTATGGTCAGAACTTAACAGAGAGGATGAGACATGGGGGTGCAGCATTCTCTCATATTTGTAACCATGAGAAGCAGTATGTTGGAGCCTATTTACTGTTTCATCAAGGATATTTATTTTTATGAAGTCCAGGAATCTCTGTACCTGTAGATTTGAGGCAGTGTAGGAATCCTGGTCTATAAAAGAGTAATAAAAAGATCCCATGAATAGGGTGTTAGGTTGGATAGTAAGTGTCTCCAGTAGGTCCAAGTATGCATTGTGAGCTTCTTGACACATGGAGAGTGACCTACAGCTGGCTTGGATATGGTACAGGATTTTGTCTGTGGTGATCTGTATGTGCAGGAATTCCAGCATGTCATCCTGTTTGACCACCCTAGAGGTATGCTTGTTATTGATGTGTATTGAGACACATCCTCCTTTAGCCCTTTTCTATGCAGTTACTCTTCTAAAAGTGTGGAAGACACTGAAATGTTGCACTGTTGGGATACTCTCTGTTACTTTAAACCATGTCTCAGTAACTGCACAGATGTCTATATTCTCAAGTGTGAGGAGGGTTTGGAGGGAGTGTAGTTTTTTTTTTAGGCTCCTGGCACTGAACAGTAACACCTTGAGGTTCACTTGAGTTGATTTTGCTATGACGGTATGTTTGTCAATTTGGCATTGCCTAAAAAAGCACTATGGAGGTGTGTGACAATGTCAGTCATTGCCAGCTACACCAGGAGAAGTAGGGCAGTGGATGTGTAACATATGCCAGCATAGATAGCTGGAGTTTTGCAAAGAATTGCTTGTCATTTGTATATCAAACTGATTTGCACAGGTGCTTGTGTTGAAAATGTATTTGTAAAGTTGCTGAACAGAAAAAGAAATATATCTGTATGTCAGACTGTATTATAACTGTTGAAATTAATATTATAACAGAGGATACTGGAAGAGAAGTGGTTAAGCTCAGCCCCAGCTAACTTTTAGAAAAATATCCTGAAATTAAATTACTTAATTTAGGCCATAAAGATTGTATCCCACAGGTCTCAGTGCAGCCAGAGACAAAATGTCTGTACTAGGATGCCTTCTGTATTGTCCTTGGGGGTGAACTAATTGCTATTCTGGAAGGATGGAAATTTGAAATTGTTTTATGGCTTCCAGAAGCTGCAACAGATCTTAGCAAAGCTTTAATTGTGTGCATGGTAATTCACATGTGTGAGATTCTAGTTCAATTTCTAATAAAGAGGAATAGCATGGGAACCAGAAGTCAGATGACCATATGTATGTGATACCATTCTGTAATCAAGCACAAATATGATGTTTTAATATTAGATGAGACTGAAGTTTCATGGCACTCAGTTTTTGAACCTGACAAAGAAGGATCTCTCACCCACTTCTTCTTGGCTTGCTTTTGTAAGTAACCAGGGAGCCGTCATTTTAGATTAGTCAGGAAAATATAGTGAGATTAGTGAAGTACTGTTTTTCTGTATCTGTGTGAATCTACTAATCTGTGTTATATTTAATATGTCCTGCGTCTGAAACTCTGGTGTTTATTGTAAATAGATATTTAGATTTTTCATGTTGTTTTTTTATTTATTATTAAATATATTTAAACTTCTCATTGTGGCTGGTTCTTTAGAGAAACATTTAACCTTTGAGATTACTTATATTTATTTGGTGAAACTGTGGCCACTCATGAGAGCCTTGCTGCACTGGTCAAACACTACCATTTTTATAATATTAATTTCACTCAGTATAATTAGATACCCTTGTAAGAGCCTTAGAGTAGCTGACTTTGGAGTGTCTGGTGGCACTAACTACCTTATAGTCTGGGCAAAAGGTAGCAGAGCGATTACATCTGTGCAGCCTTTCCCAGGTGTGTGTGCGCGTGTGTGTGTGTGTGTGTGTGTGTGTGTGTGTGCGTGCGTGCGTGCGTGCGTGCGTGCGTGTGTGTGTGTGCGCGCATGTGTAAGTGAAATCTCAAAGAGTATGCTTGTGTTAGCTACTTGGAGCAGGGACACAAAGCACTGGTTTCACAGAGAGGGTGTTGAAGGATTTGGCTTGGACCCTAGGCTGAGGACTCAATTCTACAGCTGGGCCAGTGGGGAGTTTTAATGGGGTCCTGGAGATGGGGAAACCCAGACCCCAGACTGAGTATGTTCCCTGTTTACTCTTAAGGGAAATTGTGCTTGATGCAGAGAGCTGCATCTGGACATGCTGTGTGCATCTATCTTTGTTCCAAGTGAACATCCCTCACCGGTGTCAATGGTGAGGATTCAGGCTCCTTGATTACTGACCCAGAAGGGGGATGTCACTGGATTGATAACATTTTAGCCAGTATTCAAAAGCCTAGAGGGGAGAGGTGCAGACCATCTTTAGCTAAGTAATGTGGTTTGTTCACCATGTCCTCCCAATCTGACAATTTCTGGATTCCCTTAGAATGACACCAGAAAGACGGTTGTTGAAATCAATAATTTTTTGCTCATATTGAGGCATCATCCTTGCTGATGGTATTACGCTACTCCTGGTAGGCTCATACCTGCCTGAGACATAGTCTGAAAGCTCCATAATGTCTCTTTTCATATATTCCAGGGAGGTACATCTCAGGTCATTTACACCTACATGGACTGTGATGGAATCATGCTGGTACCTGTGGCATAGTGACTTGAGTGTATGTGTGATTTGGTGGATTTGGGCTCCAGATAAGCAACTAACAGTTATCCTCTCCTTGTACAGCCTGGTTAGAGGGGTATCAGTATATCTTACAATGGAGTCTCCTTATGAAGAGAGTCCTGGTATGTGTGTTTGCTTGCCTTAGGGATTTAGTGTTTGGGGCTCCACTGAGAGTGATAGTATTTGTGGTATTATGTGTGTTTTTTCTGAGTACCTTTGGGCTTCCTGAGGCATAGCTTTGGCAATGGGTGAACTAGCAATCTTTGTTCTTTAGTAATATTGTTTTTTAAGTACCTTAGCATATGTTAGCTTATGTGTGTGCTGAGGTGAGAGTTGTGTCTGGTTTCGACAACCTGATGTGCACTTGTATGTGAGTGTTTAGCCTCCACTGTCATTGTTTAAGTAAACATCTGTCATACTTTGTCTGCTTCTTTATGGATTAATTACTTATTGATAAACACGAGACAATTGCTACATTCTCAAGATGCCTATACCCACCAAGTTGTCTACAGAGAAGTTAGGAAATTGCCTAAACACACTGTCTAGGCCTTTGAGTTGTGAGCTACAAGAGGGTGGTGTATTGGTGTCAAAAGGCTATTATGTGTGCTTTATTGGAGCAGATTATGCTAAACTGCTAACTTCTACTAACTTTAATGTCTACATGATACTGAATTCAACTAAATTTATAGGAATTGCCAATTGTCCCCCAACTAGCTGCTCTAAGCTTGTTGGCACATGAGGTATTTGTGCTACATCGATGCTATACAGGTTACAGATTTACGAACCTTTCTTTCTAGGTGTTTTCATCTGTACAAGACACTGCTAACTCACGCAAATGCACAAAATTTATAGCAGCACAGAAAAAAAAAAACAGAAAAGTAACAAGTCTTCAGGCCAATAAAATGACTACACTATGAGTCCTTTTGTATATTTCCAACTTAGATACACCAGACAAACACATCTTGCCGTAAGATGAATAAACCCAACACTGCTAATGTAATAACTAAGTAGAAGAGACACACAAGTGCAATGCAAATTCAAGACAGTTTTACAGCAGTAACAGTGAGAGGTAGAGATTTTTTTTACAAAAAAAAAAAAAAAATTCAGTGAAATATACACACAAAAGCAGGAAACAGTAGCAAGCACTCAAAATAGGCAATCAAAGATATTTAACTTTGCCTGGATGGAACTGGATATAAGTAAAACACTTCTTGAATGCAGGCTAGGGCTCTAAGCTTTGCTGAGCTCCTGGAAAATGAGCAGGAATATGTACTTGAGTTTTACTCAGTATCATGAGTCTGTGGAAAACAGTGGATGGGAGGAGTACTTAAATAACTTATATAACAGTCAACAGCAATGAAAGATGGGAGAGAGGGACAGCAACAATAAGGGTGGGAGGGTTGGAGAAGAGGCAATTCTCTCACAATTGACATTCTACTACAGTTTAAGGCACCAGACTATGCAGAAATTTACCAGTAACACTGCTTATGAAAAATGTAATAATAAATTACTAGTGCTCAAATTCTCACAGGCGTACACAGCTCCAACATAACTGTGAATTAATCTACAAGACTATGGGCCAGCAGGATTTAAAATACAAATGGTTAGCTTTTTCAAGAAATTCTACTTGTAGAAATAGAAGTGCTGAATAATGCAGAAACGCAATCTTCCCACAACTGTTAATCTACAACAGTATGGATTTAAAGTACAAATGGATAGCTTTTACAAGTAATTCTACTTGTAGAAATAGAAGTGCTGAATAATGCAGAAACACAATCCACAATCATCCCACAACTGTTAAGGAAAATACAAGACTAATGACCCAGAACAAACTTAAAAATGCAAATAGATGGAACAGAGCAGACTACCAAGTATCATTATCACATGCAACTCAAATAAGTACGCAGAATTGAAATAATTAAATTATACAACGACACCCCATTAATATTCGCATGCTGATTGGCAGAGAAAATGCATTGTAACACAAGACTTTTTTTCTAGCAACTTTCTAAGTGTATAAGAGCAATATTTAAAATGTATTCCTATTTTTGGGGCTTTATCCCCATTTATTTTTGGCTTTGTCCAGACCTTTTGTGCTAAGAAGTTGACAGGTATGCTTCAAACCATCACAGGATTGCTCAGATCAGCTTTTTTGGAACATTGCAACATGTTTCCTCCAAGTCTAGGAATGCCTGTTGGACTCTTTCCTCATTTCTAGTTTCTTCTCCACTAGAAATATTAGGTCAGTTGTGCTGCATCCTGGTCCAAATCCAAACTGACTTCTTTCTGTTTTACTTTCTACTACTCTGTTTATTCATTTATCAGTCACGGGTTCATAGGTCTATGCTAGACTAATGACCATTAGGGTCCTTATAACCTAGCTGTGTAACCCAAATGTGACCCACAAATTTGATTTATATAGATAGTGATTTACTGACTACCTCTGTCAGTCACAGACATGGGAGCCAGGCCAGGTGTGAATTTCCAATTACCCATCCTTTGGGTAAAGGGATAGGAAAGAACTCTGCTTCACATGGATGAGGAGCCTATTCCAGAGAATGGGAATTCTCTGAGAAACATGTCTGTCTCTCCAACATGTCATATTTATTTAACAAGCAAAAATGAGTACTTCTGGTGCTGTTTGTTTTGCAAATATGCAAAAGTTTTATCAAAACAGGGTCCAAGGATGCACTGTATGCCAGACAAAGATCACCTCTCAAAAATCTGTAAGATACCAAGTAAAGAGACAGGGCTTTGAGGTGATCAGCATATGACATTGTGTTTACTCACTGAGTTATTTTTGTAAGGAACCTTTGTGGACATTTCAGTTGCTGCATGTGTCTGGTCAGGTACACACCAAAAGGGCAATATACTCTATGATGGGTTTTATAAGGGCCAAATATAGTCGTGATGTGATAACTTTTCTGGACTTAGATGCCATGCCCTTGCTTATAAGTTGAGCAATATAAAAGGATTTTCTTACTAACTTAGACACATATTGGTTGAAGGCTGGGTTACTATTTACATGAGTTCCCAGATCCCTGACTAGTGAAATCAACTTTTAAGGGTGTTTTATTAATGATGCAGTTACTTGGGATGCTAGACTTCCCAAAAGGTACTACAATGCATTGCTTGGCACTGAGTTTTAAGCCATGGCTTTGGCACCAAGTACTTGTCTATAATAGACCTTCCTCAAGGGTGTTGTTATATTGTGAGTATTCAATGACTGCTCCCAGACTGCAATCATCTGCAGACTTGGTCAGCCAAAGGCCATTCAAATTGGTTTTCACATCTGAGAAATAGGTGCCAAAGAGGAGTGGGACCAGCACATAGCCCTGAGGGACTCCACTGGTGACCAGCCTATTTGTGGAGGTGGTCTCACGAGTTCTAACCTCCTGGATCCTATCAGTGAGCCATCTAGTTATTCAGAGTATATAAAGGGTTTATACCTAGTTCCACAAATTTGTTGACAATGTCCAAGTGGGGTATTATATCAAATGCTTTAGTCAGATCTATGTAGGCAGTATGCATCATTTTCCCGTCATCCATTGCCTTATTGACCTTTTCAAAGAAGTCCACCAGATTCAGTAAGCATGACCTTCCTTTGACAAATCCAGCTGGGATGGATCCAGTGTCTTAAAGTCTCCTATGTCCCCACTGATAATTTCCATGATAATTCTTTCCATGGCTTTGCAAATAAGCCTGGTCAGACTAATGGGTCTGTAGTTTCCAGGATCTGATGAAGATCATCATTTATGAAGGGGGTGACCATTGCAGTCCCCCAATCATGAAACACAAAGCATGTTGTAAGACTATATTTAAATAATGAATACATGTGTCCTGATAAGTCAGATTTTAGACTATTCAGGAGGCATTCTGGGATGTTATCAGGGCTCACTGAGACTGTGTTCTTGGTTTTAGTGAGTGCAGCCAGTATATGCTCCCTAGTTATAGTTGGAGGGGTTATGTTTGAAGGTATTTTTGAGGAGATGGTTGGGGGTGAGAAGGAGGTAAAGTTGGAACTGAATTTGTCCTCTAACAGGTTTGCTATATCACCAGGCTCCGTGAACGTGACACCATTAACCACCATTTCAGCATAATACTGTGTGCTGCCCTTGAGGTTTCTGACATAGCTGTAAAAAGTTTTATGGCTATCTTTCACCTGGGAGGCTATCTTAACCTCAAAGGTGGCTTTACTTAACCTAAGCAGACCTCTTAGTTACCTATTTACTTTGATGAGAGAGTTTCTATCTTTCTGGTAATTTCTCTTCTTCATTTTTGCCATATTTTTTCCATTTGTTGTATATTTTGTTAAATTTGGGATGCCAACAGAGTGGTTTGCTTCTAGGGCTAGTCCTGGGCTTACTTCAGGTAGGTAAAGTAGACTCAATGCAGCCACTGACATGGTTGTACAGAGTTTCTTACAGCAATTCAAATAGGGTGCTGTGTTATTTGGGTAAGGAGGGGCATTGAATTTTGACAATCATCACTTAATAAAAGGTAATTTGCCTTGGAATAGCTCCAAACTGTTATTGGCTTTAATTGGACTACATGGTTAATTTTGATTTCAAAGCAAACAGTTTTATGGTCAGAACTTAACAGAGAGGATGAGACATGGGGGTGCAGCATTCTCTCATATTTGTAAGCATGAGAAGCAGTATGTTGGAGCCTATTTACTGTTTCATCAAGGATATTTATTTTTATGAAGTCCAGGAATCTCTGTACCTGTAGATTTGAGGCAGTGTAGGAGTCCTGGTCTATAAAAGAGTAATAAAAATATCCCATGAATAGGGTGTTAGGTTGGATAGTAAGTGTCTCCAGTAGGTCCAAGTATGCATTGTGAGCTTATTGACACATGGAGAGTGACCTACAGCTGGCTTGGATATGGTACAGGATTTTGTCTGTGGTGATCTGTATGTGCAGGAATTCCAGCATGTCATCCTGTTTGACCACCCTAGAGGTATGCTTGTTATTGATGTGTATTGAGACACGTCCTCCTTTAGCCCTTTTCTGTGCAGCTACTCTTCTAAAAGTGTGGAAGACACTGAAACGTTGCACTGTTGGGATACTCTCTGTTACTTTAAATCATGTCTCAGTAACTGCACAGATGTCTATATTCTCAAGTGTGAGGAGGGTTTGGAGGGAGTGTAGTTTTTTTTTTTTTTTAGACTCCTGGCACTGAACAGTAACACCTTGAGGTTCACTTGAGTTGATTTTGCTATGACGGTATGTTTGTCAATTTGGCATTGCCTAAAAAAGCACTATGGAGGTGTATGACAATGTCAGTCATTGCCAGCTACACCAGGAGAAGTAGGGCAATGGATGTGTAACATATGCCAGCATAGATAGCTGGATTTTTGCAAAGAATTGTTTGTCATTTGTATATCAAACTGATTTGCACAGGTGCTTGTGTTGAAAATGTATTTGTAAAGTTGCTGAACAGAAAAATAAATATATCTGTATGTCAGACTGTATTATAACTGTTGAAATTAATATTATAACAGAGGATACTGGAAGAGAAGTGGTTAAGCTCAGCCCCAGCTAACTTTTAGAAAAATATCCTGAAATTAAATTACTTAATTTAGGCCATAAAGATTGTATCCCACAGGTCTCAGTGCAGCCAGAGACAAAATGTCTGTACTAGGATGCCTTCTGTATTGTCCTTGGGGTGAACTAATTGCTATTCTGGAAGGATGGAAATTTGAAATTGTTTTATGGCTTCCAGAAGCTGCAACAGATCTTAGCAAAGCTTTAATTGTGTGCATGATAATTCACATGTGTGAGATTCTAGTTCAATTTCTAGTAAAGAGGAATAATATGGGAACCAGAAGTCAGATGACCATATGTATGTGATACCATTCTGTAATCAAGCACAAATATGATGTTTTAATATTAGATGAGACTGAAGTTTCATGGCACTCAGTTTTTGCAACCTGACAAAGAAGGATCTCTCACCCACTTCTTCTTGGCTTGCTTTTGTAAGTAAACAGGGAGCCATCATTTTAGATTAGTCAGGAAAATATAGTGAGATTAGTGAAGTACTGTTTTTCTGTATCTGTGTGAATCTATTCATCTGTGTTATATTTAATACGTCCTGTGTCTGAAACTCTGGTGTTTATTGTAAATAGATATTTAGATTTCTCATGTTATATTTTTATTTATTATTAAATATATTTAAACTTCTCATTGTGGCTGGTTCTTTAGAGAAACATTTAACCTTTGAGATTACTTATATTTATTTGGTGAAACTGTGGCCACGCATGAGAGCCTTGCTGCACTGGTCAAACACTACCATTTTTATAATATTAATTTCACTCAGTATAATTAGATACCCTTGTAAGAGCCTTAGAGTAGCTGGCTTTGGAGTGTCTGGTGGCAGTAACTACCTTATAGTCTAGGCAAAAGGTAGCAGAGCGATTACATCTGTGCAGCCTTTCCCAGGTGTGTGTGTGTGTGTGTGTGTGTGTGTGTGTGTGTGTGTGTGTGTGTGTGTGTGTGTGTGTGTGTGTGTGTGTGTGTGTGTGCACATGTGTAAGTGAAACCTCAAAGAGTATGCTTGTGTCAGCTACTTGGAGCAGGGACACAGAGCACTGGTTTCACAGAGAGGGTGTTGAAGGATTTGGCTAGGACCCTAGGCTGAGGACTCAATTCTACAGCTGGGCCAGTGGGGAGTTTTAATGGGGTCCTGGAGAGATATAGAGGGAAACCCAGACCCCAGACTGAGTGTGTTCCCCGTTTACTCTTAAGGGAAATTGTGCTTGATGCAGAGAGCTGCATCTGGACATGCTGTGTGCATCTATCTTTGTTCCAAGTGAACGTCCCTCACCGGTGTCAATGGTGAGGATTCAGGCTCCTTGATTACTGACCCAGAAGGGGGATGTCACTGGATTGATAAAATTTTTGCCTGTATTCGAAAGCCTAGAGGGGAGAGGTGCAGACCATCTTTAGCTAAGTAATGTGGTTTGTTCACCATGTCCTCCCAATCTGACAATTTCTGGATTCCCTTAGAATGACACCAGAAAGACAGTTGTTGAAATCAATATTTTTTTGCTCATATTGAGGCATCATCCTTCCTGATGGTATTACGCTACTCCTGGTAGGCTCATACCTGCCTGAGACATAGTCTGAAAGCTCCATAATGTCTCTTTTCATATATTCCAGGGAGGTACATCTCAGGTCATTTACACCTACATGGACTGTGATGGAATCATGCTGGTACCTGTGGCATAGTGACTTGAGTGTATGTGTGATTTGGTGGATTTTGGCTCCAGATAAGCAACTAACAGTTATCCTCTCCTTGTACAGCCTGGTTAGAGGGGTATCAGTATATCTTACAATGGAGTCTCCTTATGAAGAGAGTCCTGGTATGTGTGTTTGCTTGCCTTAGGGATTTAGTGTTTGGGGCTCCGCTGAGATTGATAGTATTTGTGGTATTATGTGTGTTTTTTCTGAGTACCTTTGGGCTTCCTGAGGCATAGCTTTGGCAATGGGTGAACTAGCAATCTTTGTTCTTTAGTAATATTGTTTTTAAGTACCTTAGCATATGTTAGTTTATGTGTGTGCTGAGGTGGGAGTTGTGTCTGGTTTCGACAACCTGATGTGCACTTGTATGTGAGTGTTTAGCCTCCACTGTCATTGTTTAAGTAAACATCTGTCATACTTTGTCTGCTTCTTTATGGGTTAATTACTTATTGGTAAACATGAGAAAATTGCTACATTCTCAAGATGCCTATACCCACCAAGTTGTCTACAGAGAAGTTAGGAAATTGCCTAAACACAGTGTCTAGGCCTTTGAGTTGTGAGCTACAAGGGGGTGGTGTATTGGTGTCAAAAGGCTATTATGTGTGCTTTATTGGAGCAGATTATGCTAACCTGCTAAATTCTACTAACTTTAATGTCTACATGATACTTAATTCAACTAAATTTATAGGAATTGCCAATTGTCCCCCAACTAGCTGCTCTAAGCTTGTTGGCACACGAGGTATTTGTGCTACATCGATGCTATACAGGTTACAGATTTACAAACCTTTCTTTCTAGGTGTTTTCATCTGTACAAGACACTGCTAACTCACGCAAATGCACAAAATTTATAGCAGCACAGAAAAATAGAAAAGTTTGCTACAGTACAGGGCACTGCTAACTCATGCAAATGCACAAAATTTATAGCAGCACAGAAAAAAAAACAGAAAAGTAACGAGTCTTCAGGCCAATAAAATGACTACACTATGAGTCCTTTTGTATATTTCCAACTTAGATACACCAGACAAACACATCTTGCCACAAGATGAATAAACCCAACACTGCCAATGTAATAACTAAGTAGAAGAGACACACAAGTGCAATGCTGCCACAAAGCACTTAAACAAGTAGTTGGAAATCCCTTGCTGAAGACAAATTCAAGACAGTTTTACAGCAGTAACAGTGAGAGGTAGAGATTTTTTTTACAAAAAAAAAAAAAAAATTCAGTGAAATATACACACAAAAGCAGGAAACAGTAGCAAGCACTCAAAATAACTTAAGTGCGATTTGGCAATCAAAGATATTTAACTTTGCCTGGATGGAACTGGATATAAGTAAAACACTTCTTGAATGCAGGCTAGGGCTCTAAGCTTTGCTGAGCTCCTGGAAAATGAGCAGGAATATGTACTTGAGTTTTACTCAAGAGCAATACTGGTTTTCTGGGTGGGCACTCAGTATCATGAGTCTGTGGAAAACAGTGGATGGGAGGAGTACTTAAATAACTTATATAACAGTCAACAGCAATGAAAGATGGGAGGGAGGGACAGCAACAATAAGGGTGGGAGGGTTGGAGAAGAGGCAATTCTCTCACAATTGACATTCTACTACAGTTTAAGGCACCAGACTATGCAGAAATTTACCAGTAAAACTGCTTATGAAAAATGTAATAATAAATTACTAGTGCTCAAAATCTCACAGGTGTACACAGCTCCAACATAACTGTAAATTAATCTACAAGACTATGGGCCAGCAGGATTTAAAATACAAATGGTTAGCTTTTTCAAGAAATTCTACTTGTAGAAATAGAAGTGCTGAATAATGCAGAAACGCAATCTTCCCACAACTGTTAATCTACAACAGTATGGGCCAGCAGGATTTAAAGTACAAATGGATAGCTTTTACAAGTAATTCTACTTGTAGAAATAGAAGTGTTGAATAATGCAGAAACACAATCCACAATCATCCCACAACTGTTCAGGAAAATACAAGACTAATGTCCCAGAACAAACTTAAAAATGCAAATAGATGGAACAGAGCAGAAGACTACCAAGTATCATTATCACACAGGTCACTAAGTGCAACTCAAATATTTAAGCAGAATTGAAATAATTAAATTATACAACGACACCCCATTAATATTCAAAAACGTGCATGCTGATTGGCAGAGTGCACGTTGTAAATCTGAGTTATAGTAATGGAAAAAGGTCCAGTCGCCTGGACTTTTTCCATTACTATAACTCTTTCTTTACAGCAACGGAGAACGCAAGATCTCCGTTGCTTCACACTGTCTCGCTATGTTAAACGAGTTTAACATAGCGAGACATCTGTAAAAAAAGCAACGGAGATTCTCTGTTGCTTTTTTAAAGCTGCCTTGCTATGTTAAACCCCTTTAACATAGCGAGACAGTTTGTAAAAAGCAATGGAGATCTTACTTTCCGTTGCTTTTAACTGTCTCACTATATTAAATGGGTTTAACATAGCGAGACAGCTTTAAAAAAAGCAACGGAGAATCTCCGTTGTTTTTTAAAGCTGTCTCGCTATGTTAAACCCATTTGACATAGTCAAACAGTTTGTAAAAAGCAACGGAGATCTTGCTTTATCTGTTGCTTTTGCCCACAGCTCTGATGTACTGCATGGGCATATGCATGCGCAGCACATCAGAACTGCTGCAGAATACCAGACAGGTGCGGAAGGGCAGCAAGGAGGCATTATACAATGCCATTATTTAAGAAAAGTATTTTTTTTTTCCTTAATGTCATTGTATAATAGCAATAACCCACACCTGGGTGTGGGTAATGCTGGATTTACCCACAGTTGGCTTTGTCGGGTTTCACCCTCGTGACCAAACCACACCAAATGTGGGTAAATCCAGCATTACCCACACCCAGGCGTGGGTTATTGCTATAATAATTTAATTCCCTCTCTTTTCTTTTATTTTATTATTATTATTATTTTTTTTTGGAAAGCTAGTTACTCAGTTCCACACCTCTCCAAGTCTTGGATAAAAGAGTCAGTCTGTCCAAAACTTTCATACAATGTAACAGATGTTTTATCCCTCTTTACTGCTAACAATTGTGAATGTCCCCTTTGTTCTTGTACACTGGTACTAGAATACTTATTCTCCAGTCATAAAGGATGCACTTTTTTTCTCCATACCACTGGAGTACTCTCAAGAACAATTTCTCCCCAACTCACCCAACATTTTGATCATATCTGTTGTGACATCTGAGCCTGCTGATTTCCACGATTTTGTTTTTAGTGCCATTCTTGCTTCTTCTTCTTCTTCTAGTGTTAGCTTTTCTTCTTTTTTGTTGTAGAGTGTATATGGGTCAGTACAGCTTCTGTAGGGTTTCTTCATTCAGAAGCTGCTGAAAGTACTCCTTCCAGCTGCCTTTGATGTCCTGCTGACTGGTGAACAGGTTGTTGTCTGTCTTTGTCTTGCAACCTGATGAGAGTTTCTTTGTGCCATCTGCAGAGTCACTTTCTGGAAGCTGGTTGAGTGCCATTAATGCCTTGCTCTTTGCTATTGCAATTGCTCTTTCAGCTGGAGTGCCTTCTGTGTGGAGTCTGCATGTCCTCCCTGCGGTTGAGTGAACGTTAAAGCCATGCAGGTAGGTGCATGCGTGTGTTCCTTCTTTGAAGGTTGGGCACCGGGCTGGCAATTCGACACTGTAAAAATCAACTGCCAATCATTAGCAGACAGGTGATCCGCTGTGGCAACCCCTAACCAGGAAAAGCCGAAGGAGTTAGTCATTCAGTTTTCCTTCTTAGCAGAATTATATTGATCTACTAACAGCTGTTTCTTCGACTCCTGACAGCTCAAAAATTGTGCTTCAACACCTTTTGTTGTACCTCAGAGACATTTTTTGCAGGGGGGTCCCCATGAAAGGGACCCACACACACACACACATATATACCTTCTGTGAGTTCATACAACAGTGAAGAAAAGGGAAAACTGCACAATGAAAGGTGTTTAAACAAAATTTTTTCAGTCTATCACAATTCAAAGAAATCCCTCATAGGATGTTACTAGGCATGCTGTCCAGGAGACCACTACCCTAGCCCACATGTGAAATTACCCCAAAGAACTGTCTGGTTAAATGACTTACTCAAGGTCACACAATAAGCAAATGAAAGCTGACTGATTCAAACCCTGTACCACAGGAAGTAGATTGTTAATAACTCAGTGCCTTAGTCCTCTGAGCTAATTGCCACCAAACTGACTGGCTTCCCTTCTTAGCCAACTTTCACCTGCACTCCTTTTTTGTGCAGTTTCTTGGGTTTTTGCATTTCAAAACCAGTTTTCTCCTGCACATTATTCCATACCTTGCTCTAGTGCCTCTCTGTTCTACTGTCTTCATGCATGTTGTTTTGAGATGCTGCCATTCTTCTTCAAATTAACCTATTTCCACATCTTCTTGTGGTGCGAGAGCACTGAATATTTCCTTGAACTCTTGTGATTTCACTCCAGTCAACTTCTTCCAGGTTTTTAGCTTAGTCTCTATTGACCTTAAGGCTTTCTCTGCCCATTGATTGAATCTGACTGTGGACAACAATCATTTATGCTGTCACCCAACTATTAAACTGGGGATAGCTTTGCAATCACTGATTCCATCCCAAATTGTCATTTTCCTTCTTGCATTATTTACAGAGAAACACTTTAGAACCTACCCTTACCTTACTTGTAGGAATTCTACCTGAGTTACATGTTGGCCACACTTTTATGTGGTCATATGTTGGCAACCATCAAGCCATTTGCCAGACAGAAGTCTAGAATGGCCAGCCCTTCTTTATTCCTGTTGTCCCACCCATGTGGACCCAAACAGTCTTCATATCCAGTTCTGTCTGTCCCAATATGAGCATTAAGCTCACCCTGTTATCAACACCAGTTCTTGTTGTCCT
>NC_056726.1:773582651-773602651 GCF_019279795.1 Protopterus annectens | reverse complement strand
TCTGGAGTAGACTTCCCATACATGTCAAGTGATGCGCCTCACTGGCCCTCTTCAAGACAAATCTTGATGAGTGGATTGAAAATAAAAAATTCACCCTGGAGATCACTCCAGTGGCTCTACTCGACAGAGGCACTGGGAACTAAGGTCGGGTGGCATGATGCCAGGGTAATCCTATGGGCTAGGCTTGCAAAGGCTCCAAGGCCATTAGCCTAGTACGCTCCTATGAACCTATGTCACATGGTGTGCAAAACATGCGGCTGCATGTTATTATTTTCTTCCTCATTTTGACCTACAGATGGTGTCAAGGCTTCTTCATCTGATGGTCTCAGCAGTGTTCCCACTTGGTGACATCAAGAGACCAAGAACCTTCTCTTCTTTCTGTAAAAGGATTATAGGGAGAATCTGCTGGGGCAATATAAAGACCCCATGAATTAAATTAATGCCTGACTCCAACCTTGCCAGGGTTGTGAGTGATACCACTGGTATTACCAGGTCTAGTGAACAATACTAGCAGTCTCCCACTGCTGCACCAAGTTGGGGTACTATGTTCTTGGATCACTACCTGTGGAGGTGCCACCTCCACCTGTTGCAGCAGTGAGAGACAGTGGTTAAGAGGAGAGAGTCAGTATTCTATAATAAACGCTGGGTATATGTTTTTGCACTGCTGTGTTCTATTTTTTTGTGCTATTCTTGCTTTCTATTAGCAGGAACAAATTGTCATGATTACTGCCTGCTTTATATCTTACAGTGCCAGAGAAGATTGCCACGCTTTATATCTTACAGTGTCAGAGAAGATTGCCATAAATCATGAAGCCAGCTGAAGGACAAATGATAAGCTGTCTAGGAAAATTTTGAATCAAGTAGTCATGTGTATATGTACCAATGTGTTGTATTTTTTTTTTCTTTCTGTTTTTGTTCTCACCTTCAGTAGGGTCAGGTGTGGCACAGGATGGTGTGCAGTAGCAGCCACATGGATATGCTCCAGCCAAAGTGCCTGCTGCTCATTCGCCAGCTGTCATAAGGCTAACTTCTACGCAGAGAGATAAAAACAAATTAGGTTGTTTAGCACCACTGCAAGGGATCAGCTAATGGAATAAAGCCAAGCGCAGTATCATCCATGTAACCTAGAAAATTGATGTGCTTCCCTCCTACAGTTACAGTTACAATAAGGCTTTTTTTAATTATCCTTATTAGGGCTCTACAAATACATTTTTAAAGAAAGCTGGATAAAGAACATTCCTAACTGGTTCTACAGAAAAATGAAAAATATATTGAGAAGAATTAATTTGTTATAACCTTAGCTTCATTTGAGGAATATAATCATCTTGTCCAATTACCCAGTTAAAGAAATCTATGGGAAAACCTATAACATTGAATTTGGTAAAGAAAATATTCAAAAAACCTCAGACTACTCCGTATAAAGCTTCTATGAAACCGAGAGATACTGTTTTAGACTGCACATGGTATACATCAAATGGTTCATTCTTATGAGAGATATTGGCTTGTACAATGAATGGTGGTATATAAACTTCTCTGGATGGCCTTGCATGATCCATGGCTGGATGGACTCTTCCTAAAAATGGGGAATAACTGTGACAGAAGCTTCTCAAAAGGAATAGTGTCTAAAGTAGTTTAGTGAACTGTACTGGAAAAATAAAACAGGTAAAAAGCAAGATATTCACCAAGCTTCTAAATACAGATTCTCTTTTTAGGTGATCTGGTGCAAGTTCTTTCTTCTCAGTAAAAATATTCCATAAACTTGTATATTTCACCCCAACAAAGGCTTTGTATACGTTCCCCCCCAACATCATATTTTCACTTCCTTCCTTTTTCCTTGTATATCATACTCAGTCTTAACAATACTAATGATTCTTGACTTCTCCTCTCACTGATATCATAAATACCTGGTACTAACTCCACCTGCAAATCATTCTTAAATCTTTCCTGTAATATTTTCATATAATTTGTGTAATCAGCATTATTTAAAGTAATATGCCTCATATTTGTCATGCAATATCTGTCATCCTTTTCACAGTTTCATATGTGACTATTAGGCTAATTGTCCTAAAGTTCCATTTTAAGCCTAGCCAATGACTCAAGACCAGAGTTAAACTTTGTACCTTGTGTCTATAAGGTGAATACCTTAACAGTTGTGCCAAACCCACCACAATGTTTTCCCATAAGAACCTAACAATCCCTACACATATACTTATATTTTAAAACCTTTACTGTTCTATTCATTCAAAAATGTACACATATATTTTGTGACATATTTGTAAATCATTATATGCCTTAGAACTTAACACATCCTTATCAGGTACTGAATTTTGATTTATTTGCTTAAGTGTACCATTTAACTAAATCAACATTATCTCCTTCTTTAAATACCTTACTATTTCTTCTGGGAAATTTTAAGATTCCATATTTACTTAATCTCTTCCTGTGGCTCACTGTGCATCTTTTCAGTGTAATCAACCATGATTTCCATAGATAAGTTCTTGTTTCTGTTTTATTTTACCTCATTTATCTCCTATTTCTTTTATCATTCCTTCCTTATACTTTACTATTTTGGCAAGCAGGGCAACACTTCCTCTTTGTTCCATAGCAGAAAATACTATTGTTTATATATTAATTTTGTGAGAGGAATGAAGGTCAGCAGGATTAAGACAGAATATATGTGTGTGAATGAGAGGGAGGATAGAGTAATGGTGAGGATGCAGGGAGCAGAGCTGGTGAAGGTGGATGAGTTTAAATACTTGGGATCAACAGTTCAAAATAATGGCGAGTGTGGAAGAGAGGTGAAGAAGAGAGCACTGGCAGGGTGAAGTGGGAGGAGAAGAGTGTCAGGAGTGATTTGTGACAGACGAGTACCAGTAAGAGTGAAAGGGAAGGTCTACAAGAGGGTAGTGAGACCAGCTATGTTATATGGGTTGGAGACAGTGGCATTGACAAAAAGGCAAGAGTCAGAGCTGGATGTGGCAGAGTTAAAGATGTCAAGATTTGCACTAGGTGTGACAAGGGTAGGCAGGATTAGGAATAAGTATTTTAGAGGGTCAGCCTAGGTTGGACGGTTTGAAGACAAAGCCAGAGATGCGAGATTGCATTGGTTTGGACATGTTCTGAGGAGGGATGCTGGGTATATTGGGAAAATAATGCTAAGGATTAAGCTGCCAGGTAAGAGGAAAAGAGGAAGGCTTAAGATAAGGTTTATGGATGTGGTGAGCGAAGACATGCAGGTGGTTGGTGTGACAGAGCAAGATGCAGAGGACAGGAAGAAATGGAAACCGATGATCTGCTGTGGTGACCCCTAATGGGAACAGCCAAAAGAAAAAAGAAGACTTTGTTCCTATTATATAATTCAGTCTCTCTGTCAAAATACTGAAAATTATTATTGACCAAATTTCTTTCCATATCCTGTGCCAAATTAGTATACTATCTTTTTCCACATTCCTTTTCTCTGTACATGTTATATTTTTTCTTTAAAAACAATGCACCATTTCATCCAAGATGGATAGGCAAATGTCACATGTAAAATGATTTTCCATAAAGTTCCTATCTCTTTTGTGATATCTTAACCTTAATATTTTTCATTTTAACTTTTCTTACTTTTTCATTTTTTGATTACAGTTCCATCCTTACAAATCTCCATCTAAATTTTCAAATGATCTAAAAAGCTGCTAATAATATGCCTCCATTTCGGGTATCACAAAGTAGTATATCTCAGTCTTAATGTTTCCCTTTTCTAAGTACATTCTCTTTCTTTACCTAAAGCTAATCTATCTCACTGAATTAACTCTTTCTTTTTATTAATGTCATTATTAATCTACATCCTCTCCCACAAATATTACAGTTAAAGTCTCCCATAATTAATATTTACTAGCACATTATTTATTTAATTAATTATTTATTTGTTTGCTTGTTTATTTATTTATTTAATTTATTTATTGACATTTGTAATCAGGAAAGTCTTTTGGGTCAGAAACCCATTTTCAGTGGAGGCCCAGGGAAAGAAAGCTCCATAATAGAAGATGTACATAATGAGAGATTAAACAGTTATACACAATGCCAATTATGTGGGTTAAGTAGTAGATACAGGTGTTCAAATAGTATTTACAAAATTTGCTACATATATTGAATACAAAAACAAAAACAAGGCACAATGTGCCCAAATTAGCAGCTGATTGAAGGTAGATATATACAAAAAAAAATACTGAAAATGTATTTAGGATCAGTTCCATTGCCGATGTTTGAGAGGGAAAATACGAGGTAGTAGTGTGACAGTAAAGTGGAAAAGAAAAAAGTGGAATGCTAGAGTAGATTAAGTATAAGACATATAGGATGACGTGAAGGTGAAAAGTATGAAATGGAAATATGGTATAGGGAAGTTTTACTGAAAGTGTAGAAGAAAAGTCAAGCAAGAAAAAGGGAAGGTACAGAAATTGGTAAAGAGGCTGATAAGAAGACAGAAAGAAAGAAATAGAGGAATGAAATGGAGAGGAGAGTATGAAGGGAGAATTTTTTTATTATCATTATTATTTATGGTGGCGTATAATTTTAAGCACAGGAAGAGATCTGATTGCTGAAAAAGTATTTTTTCAGTGATAGTTTGAATGCTTTTAATGAATCCAGGAGGGTGATATCTGGGATTAGGGCATTCCATAGCTTAACAGTATCATAGGAGTAGAGACTCTGTCCAGCTCTTTTGGTGGTTTGAATGTGGTTAAGAACTGTTTATTAGTAGATTGTAGATTGTGGGATAGGATATATGGTTGTAGGATGTGTTGCAGGTCAGGGCAGTTATCATGTTTGGAAATTATTTTATGAGAAAGAGTTAGTTGGGATTGAATCAAGGTGGTGTGAAAATTCGAGACATTATAATTCCTTAAAGGCTTGACAGTGGTGGTGTGCTCAGTAAGGTATGCTAGTTGTAAATTTAGCAATTTTAAGGCTGCATGCTTGGAGTTTATTTTTAAGAGACTGGTGGAGGTTGGTGAAGATGGGGCCCCATATAAGAGGGATGGGAGAAGGAGGCTGCTGGCAAGTGTCTTTTGGTAGGCTTATACATGTGAAGTTTATATCTATAAAGCCTGCCAAGTTTAAAATGTGTTTTTAATTGTACTAAGTATATGTTGTTCGAAGGTAAGTTTTGTTGTCTATAGTAATGCCTAATAGTTTGGCATGATTTACTATTTTAATTTCTGTGTTGTTTTGTCAGTATATTTTAAATAAATAAATAAAATAATAAATAATAATTAATAAAAGTTTTGCTTACTTGTTTTTTTTTCATTTGAAATGCGTGTACTTTTAATATGTTTAGCCTACATGAATCTCACTTTTGTAAATCATTACCCAGGGTTAGGAATGTTATGTCGTTTTTTCACAAATTGTATATCATCTCCGTATTTTTCACTGTTCTACTACTTTTATTACTTCTGTGTAACTATTATAAAATTGTCTATATCCTGTGGAGTTTTTCTCCCTGGGCCTCCACTGAAAACAGGATCTTCCAGGCCCAGTGGACTATCCCGGTCATCAAATTGCAATAAATAAATAAATATATCTTGAAGTCTTGTAAGACTGGTTTAGATGAGGATAGCAATAGCTTAGATTTTTTTGGGATTAAGTAGAAGCTGTACATCATTTAACTAGGTTTCTATGGATGTAAAGGCATCTTGTGTTTTATTTATGAGATTTTGGAGATTACTTAGGAAGAGATGATGGTGGAGTCATCTGTATATTGGATGAACATACCCTGAAGGGAGACAGTATACAGGTTGTTTATAAAAATCTTAAAAAGCAGAGGCTCAAGAATAGATCCTGTTCTGTTAAGTAGACATTTTGATAGGCTACCTTGCCATCTAACACATTGCTGTTTGTCGGCTAAGTAATTAGAGAACTATTTAAGGGTGTGTTGAGAGCATCCTATTATTGATAGTTGTAGTAACTTTAGAAAGGTTTGCTTATCAGGAACAACAAGGATAATGCCTTTTTCAAAACACATATGGGACAACCATGGCCACAGTTTTAAATTCATAGGGCATAGACCAGGTTCTTTGTGACAAAACATGAGAAGAAAAAAAATTTGTAATTTTAGAGAGATTTTAAATTAGATTTTAAATTACATTTTTAAATTACATTTTAAATTATATTTTCAAACATTTTTAAATACCTCTCCACTAGCCTAACAACTAACCGTATCTACTAGATTGAGTCATTAACTATGATGTTGGTTAGGTTAGGTACAGTAAAATTGTTAGTTAGTGTTGATTACATATTGTTTAAATCAATTTTTAATTATGTGTCTTAAATCTGTGAACATTATACATAGACATAATCTTACACTATACAATCTTATTGACCAGCACTTATTGTTGGCAATCTTCTTGAAATAATTTGTTAAGTTTTAAACTTTTAATCATAATTTTATATGTGTTCTTGAATGTTTTAATTAACCACGCTGTGCAGGTGCAAGGAGGCTGTGTTCAGTGAGATATTTTATTAGTTGTATGTGAATATGTTTCTCTCCTAGTTTGGATAGCGGGGAGAGGATAGAGATGGGCTGATATTTGGTTATTTCATTGGTTTTACCACCTTTATGCAATGGAGTTATGATGTATTTTTTCCAGAGTTTGGGAATATTGGATTCTGAGATGGATCTGTTGATGAGGATGCTAACAGGGTAGGCTATTGCATCGGTGGTAAGTTTTAGATATTCCGTGTGAAGGTTGTCAGACAGAGAGCAAGGTTTTCATTTTTTCAGAAGTTTATACACTAGTGAGGTGGGTACTGAGTGAAGAGAGAAAGTAGAGGCTACAGGGCTGTATTTTGAGGTTCCTGTAGGAAGGGAGTTATTGATATAGAGGTTTGCTTGGGATGAATCTACAGGGCTTTTATTGTCTGTGAGGTTACAGTGAGTATTGGCAGTACAGTGATTTATGAGGTTTAGAATACTATCAATGAAGTGGGAGTTAAATATGTGAGATATTTTTTGTGGTTCTTTGTCTGGGGCTGGACATGGGTTATGTGATGTTCCAGGATTCAGGATGGAAGAGGTGGATTTCCAAAATTTGTTTATGTTATTTGCTTGGCTAGGTAATTTTTTGAGAGAAGTAAGGTTTTTTTGTCTGTGTTACTAGTTTTTTTTGCTATATTCCTTAACTGTTTATATTTGAGTTCATTGGCTTCATTTTTATTTTTGCATTATTATTTCCAGGCTTGGTCTCTACAGAGTAGTAGTTGTTTGGTGGCTGTAGATAATCAAGGGGCATGATTCAGCTTTGACCTTTTGGTACGGATGGGGGCTAAGCTGTTAAGAGTGTCTATAAATACTTTGTTAAAGTGGTTAATAGCTTCTTTCAAAGATAATGTTTTAGTGGGGTCCAGTTAATAGATTTTAGTATATTAATAAATATTTGTTGGTTAAAGTTAGGTAAATTTCTGGATGATTTGCAGGTATGAGGTTTAACTTCATGAATGGGATTTCTGTAAGTATATGCTGGTAAATGATAAGTTAGTATGTTGGGGAGGGTACCAGTGTCTGAATAGTTATGGGGATCAGCAACTAGGATCCAGTCTAAGGTTGAGTCTCATTGGTTATTTTGCATTCATGTGGGCTAGTGATAAGTTGTGTGTAGCTGTGCAGGTTTATGCTATTTATAGATGAGTCAGAGATTAGCTCTTGTCTGTTAATGCTTGTACCACCTAGAATGATAGTGTCATTGGTTAGGTATTCTAATTATGGGATGTTTTGGCCTGGTGGAGTATACAAAGCTACAATGGTTAATTATTTGGAGTTATTTATTTGTAAGGAAACTATAATCAGTTCAGTGCTCCCAAAAGATGGGACAAGTTTAGAAATAGGGGTTATTGTTATGTAGTTACGGTAAATTAAAGTTATATCACCGCCTTTTTTATGGGTTCTATCAGTTTGCAAAATATGGTATCTTGGAGGAATGATTTTGGTATCTAGAATATGAGGTTTTAGCCAAGTTTCAGTAACAGCTACTATACCAGGGAAATATTGTGAGAATCATGCATGAAATTGGTGATTTTGTTATAGATACTACATGTGTTTAATATTATAAATAGTAGCTTCTTTGTTGTGAGAGATTGTAGAGAGCTTAGTGGGTGAGCAGGTTCAGGGTTGGGATGAATATTCCCACACTTGGAAAGTTTTAGGAGATGATCTAACAGAAGAAGGAAATGGTTGGTTATAATGGTATGCCTAGATACAATGTGGTTTGTTAGCTTCTGTTTGCTGGTGGTGGGAAGGATTTGGATTTTCATAAGGTGTATGTTGCTGTAGTTGAATAGGGAGGAAGCTATATTAGAAAAACTATCTATGTAGGTTTGTTGTGGTAAGGATTGAGTAGAGGTTTTTGAATGTAAAGGAGTCAAATGACATGTAAGTGAGGTGGCCTGGGTTAGAATGCCTAGTAAGTTGAAGAGAGCTATTGTAAACATAGTGATGCTTGAGGTAATAATCCCAGTGCTGACCTACTATTGGTGTGGAAATATAGGGACAAGAGTAGTAAGTCAGAAACTGTGGTGATGTCTAAGGTTGGAGGGGGGAGTGATGATTAGCAAATTAAAGAGGTAAAAGGTTGGTATGGTGGTATGAGTCTTTAAAGGATAATTGATCCTGGAGGAGGAGTTATGTGAAGTATAAAGCTAAAGAAAGAGGGAGTGGGTGGGAATGGAGGTAGGGTAGGGAAACAGAGTGAGCCCGAGAGTATCGAGGAGGAACAAAGTGGGAAGGACTGAGAAGAAAGTATTAGACATCAGAAACAATCAGTAGGAGGGAGACTTTGATAAGGATAAAACCCAGATCTGACTACAAAAGTATCAGGCCATCATGAGAAAAATGAAGGAGTTATCAGCTTCAGTATAAGAGATTTAGAGCAAAGTCCATCTTCACAAAATGAACAAAGCAGACAACAATTAAACTAAGAAAACTACATAGTACAAAATGTGAGATGGCAGACTGCATTGAAAAAGTATGCATTAGGTAAGAAATAGTACAGCAAGCTTCATGAATCAATTGCTATGGCTGCTGGCTTAAAGGGACAATAGCATACCAATAAATAACAGATCAAGGAGGACAGGACTCAGGCAAAAATCATCCTGGCAAGCGCGCACACCACAACAGTTAAAAACAGTAAAGCCAAGTAAAATACAAAAGGTATTTTTAACTTAAAGGAATATCCAAGGGAGGAACGCACTTAATAGTATAATGAATTTCTTTCCAGGGTAGGAGCACAACTGCAGAAGAGGCACGATACTTGTCAGCAAAAAGCTCAGGAGAAACTAGAAGGCTGTTGAGCTGCCGATATTCAGAAAATATTAACAAGTGTATTGAATTTCTTTCCACTGTAGGACCGCAACTGCAGATGAGGCACAATAGCTGTCAGCAGAAAGCTCAGGAAAAACTAGAAGGCTGTTGAGTTGCTGATATTCAGAAAATAATGGTGAGAACACTGCATGATGGACACAAGGGGATTACAGATAAACAGTCATTTAAAAACATACAACTTAACATATGACTTAATATTCTCAAACCACTGCTCCCTATCAAAATATGACTTAATATTCTCAAACCACTGCTCCCTATCCCTCACTCCACTATGTACATATGTACATTCCTATTAACATACAAGACTTTCTGTCCTCATCGTATATCCATTACCACAAGTCTTCCTGCATGTAGTACTGTTATTTTTCATTAAATAAAAAAATACTCCAGAAATTGTATCCTGCCCTAGATTCCAGAAAATTTGTATTCGCCTATAGTCATTTCATTTGAAATCTCTTACATTAATTAATAAATCTAGTATCTTGTAAAACTATTATATCAGCTATAACTGTTCACAATTCTATAATACGCATATTCTCCTTGCCATTGTTAATAATACTATAAACATTTTGGCAAAACCACTCTTACATTTTTTCATTTTTCTTTCATTTTAAATTTGGTTGAAAAAATTGTATTTTCCCTTTCTCACTTTGACCTGTTCCCCTAGTCAGTTTATTTTAGAATGTGTGTTTCTTTCTTTCTTTATCTGATCACTCACCTTTTTTCAATATGTCTTCCATATCTACTTCTTCCTTTTGTACCCAGATATATATTATTTCCTCCTTTCCATGCAATAATTTGTCTTGTTCAACATGTATTTGCACTGCTCTTTCTATGTCATCGTTTTTTTCTTCATCTTCCAACACATCTGTTGTCCCATTGAAAACATTATTACCTATTTCCTGTTGTACATTATCCTGTTGTTAGTCTGTGCAGTCAAACCAGAACTGACCCATCCTTTTACATTTCCTGCATTCTACTTTGAATTTATTAACTGCTATACTTTCTCTTATCACACTGTTTACTCTGTACTCTTTTTGCATTCACCCATTAAATGTGAAGTCTCTCCACATAAATAACATTACTTTTGTTGCCCAGAATATCTCAGAATATTCTTTTCCCCTTTTACATACTTAACATTAGAAAGATGAGAAATAACATTACTTACTACTTTTAAAATCACATCATCTCCCACCCTCTGTACCACAAACGTCTATCAATGTTACATGTTTTAACATTTTTTGCTGTTTCACAAATTTGCATTAAATGTTGCATTACATCATTTAATTTATTTCCATCTGTTCTGAAATGAATATTCACTTTTTATACATTCATGCAGTCTTTATTTGTCCTGAAAAAATGTGTCATTCCAATTAAAGTCATTTTCTTTCTTTTCACTCTGTGCCAAAAATCTTTCTGTCAATACATTAAATTCAAATCTCACATCACAAAATGATTCATTTCCAAGATGCATAAATGATCTTACATATCACACTTGAATATTCCAGTGGTGCAATAACATTCCCTGGTATTCAGAAAGAGCTGCTGCCAAAAAGGACTGTTTCTGTGATGTGGGAAAATGTGATTGAGAGACATGTTAGCAGCATGCCTCTGAATTACCCTTAACTACTGTGAGTGCAAATCAGCACTTTCATGTGGTAGTTCTCATTGTTGGCTCATGCACATGAGTTGACATAGGCATCCCTATTTATTCTCCCAGCCAAATGTACACATTCAAAAATGCACACTTTTAAAATCATGTCAGCTTCCCACCCTCCATACAGAATGTCCCCAATATCTCTTCTTATTTTTGTTGCTGCCCTTGTAAATCACTGATCCTTACAGTCAGTCAATAATGCTAGACAGTAGCATTTTAGATGATGGAGCTCTTGCTCTATAATTGTTTTCAGTGAGTCCAATTACAATTCTTGCCAATGTCATCTAGTGTTCCTCCTGGCTTTGTCCTGAACACCCCCCCCCCACAACATGAACACATCACCATTGCCCTCAAGTGTCTCTGATTTTACACACTGCTTCTGATGTTGCCTCTTATACATGCACTGTCCCTTGTTACCCTCAAAAACTTGCAGTCAGTGAATAATGGCAGACATTAGAGTTTCATACTTCTTATTATTTATTATTTATTATTTGTCTTTGTTTACTAGGAAAGCCCGACTGGGTAATACCCATTTTCAGTGCAGGCCCAGAAAGAAAAGCTCCATTTGCTTACATTGCATTATATTAAGTTCCAATTAAACACAGAGTAGTTGCATTTCTATTTACATTTATACACAAACAGTAGCTACATTTATACATTCTAAGATTTTACAGAGGTAGAAGTTACTAAAGAGAAAGCCCATGTGCAATTTAGTTGATTGCACAGGCATCAGTTGTGTATAAAAATTGTTTTGTCATTTCAGTGAGAGGTTGAGTATATTCTGTTTAAGGAGTGTATTTGGAGAGTATTGTATGGTGAACACAAAGTCCCAGCCTTGAGATGACCATGTGTGGGACCAGGACTGATTAAGATGTTGTTTAAGCAGTGGTTTAAAACTATTGAGTTTGTTGAAGAGTTTCATTTGTGTGAGAATACTATTTCAGAGTTTAGCAATGTATTGGGAGTAGGGCGAGTCTCCTACATTATCTGACGTATTTGTAAGTAATAAGAATTTTTTACTAGACAGGAGATCCCTCGCTGGACAGTAAGTCAGTAATAAGTAATGTAGTTCAGGGCATTTTTCTGATGATAAATGAGTTTGTGTGCTGTAGTTAGTTGTGAATATGATAGGTAGTTGTGTAGGTCATGCCAGTTTAATTGCTTTAAGCTATGAGGGAGATTGGTGGCAAATTTGGGTTCCTATCAGTTCATCAAAACTTCAGCAGTTCGAACACCATATGTTTGAACTGTGAAGTTTGAAAACTGATTATCGTGAAGCCGTGGATCACCAATTCTTTCCCAGGGAAAGAATTCGGTGGGCCGTTTCTGCGGCTTCACTATTCTCTCCACTGTGGTGCGAAGGTTATGGACCGGGTTAAGGTAAGTGTGCAAACGGACTGGGTTAAGGTGAATGTGCGATAGTTACGGATCTTAGGGTTAGGGAGCGGGTAAGGTGAGTGTGCGATAGTTACGGACCTTAGGGTTAGGGATCGGGTAAGGTGAGTGTGTGATAGTTACGAACCTTAGGGTTAGGGTTAGGGTTAAGATAAGTGGCTAGATAGTAGTGTATGTACGGTTTAGTGTAGGGTTAGAAGTAGGGTTTTGTGAAGTGTATATGTGTCGGTTATTTATTTTGGTGTGCTTGTGTTGTGTGTGTGTTTTCTTGGAACAGCGATTTTTTTCCCTGGAAAAAAAATCGCTGTTCTAAGCCTTTGATGGTTTTGCACTTTGAGGTTAGAAGTTCGAACATATGGTGTTCGAACTTCTGCCGTTTCATTAAAGTGATATAGACCCGGCAAATTTAGTTACTTTATTATAGCAGGAGCCACATTTCTTTCTTTGATTATTATTTAAGTTTGTTAGGATAGAAGCGGTATACAAGAGAGTCGTCAAAAAGGAGGTGGTGGCTAGAGTTTTTCTTGCAGTATCTGTAAGGAATCCATTGATCCAATAAAGGAAGCCTAGTCTCTGGTGAGTAGATTTAATGATATACAGTATATGCTGGTCATATTTGAGACTATCTGTTATAAAGTCTACAAGTTTACTGTGCGTTACAGTTTCAACAACAATATTATTTGCTGACCTTATCGTAAAAAAATGCTTTTAATTTTGGCAACTTTTTGAGGTAAAAAGCATTAGCTTAGTTTATTTATTTATCTTTTTATTTATTTATTGCATTTGTTTACTGGGAAAGCCCACTGGGTCTGAAATGAGCCCATTTTCAATGGAGGCCTGGGGAGAAAAGCTTCACATTTAATTACATACAGGAGAGTTTACACAATATATATAGTTGTAGTAATAAAATAATTAACACACAGTATAATTTTGATGATAATATGGAATACATTTGATAACTACAGTGTCAAATAGTTTTCTTGAGGTTAAGTAGGAGGTTTACATTGGACAGGGGTAGAGAGAGGGTGCAGATGTATTAGTGTCTAAGAGAGATAATATTGATTGTATAAAGTAGGAATTAAACTGTGTGGGGATAGAATCTGTTGTATTGCCTGTTTTTGGAGGAGTGGTGGTCTTGCCAGGGTAGTGTAGTTTATTTAGTGAGGGCTAAAAATGTTTTGGGTTGTTTTTATGTTTGTCTTGTAGGTTGGTATAGAATCTTTGCTTATCCTGTTTGACATGGAGTTCTGCAAGGTTTCTAAGATGTCTAATTTGCTGAAAGGCATTTTTGAGTTCTACTTTTATACCAATTTTTTTATCCCTTTTTTGTTGTGTTTTTTTGTTTCCTTTGTCAGCCATGGTGTGGGGTTGGACTTTACTCTTTTCAAACGTACTGGTGCTAGATTATTTAAGGTCTGTAAGAATATGTTATTGAAGTGTTCTACAGTAGTATCTAGTGGCATTGTTCTAAGTACATTCCATAGGATCATAGGATGTTACTAGGCTATTGGCCCTGAGGTCCTTATAAGCTTAGCCAAGAGTTTAGCCCATGCATAGACAAAACAGCACCTGATGCCCTGTCCAGCAGGGACACGGGTGGAATCCCAGGGATGTATTTCCTATTTCCCATCCAGTTATCCAGATTGCGCTTAAAAAGGGTAAAGAGATACTCTGCTTGATGTGCAGATGGAGTCTATTCCATAGATGGGGAAGTCTCTGGGACGCAAATCTGTCCCACCAGCAAGTCCTATTGATGTCACAGACCATGTTAAGGCTGTGTGTGTGGGTTACTCGAGTGGAGCTTGACTTGCGGATATACAGCAGTCCCATCAGGGCAAGGTCCAAGATCGCCTTGTATTCCAAACAAAGGTCACCTCTGAGGAGTCTGTATGAAACAGAGTAGAGGGATAGGGCTTTTAGCCTATTTGTGTATGGTAGATTTTTGAGGTCCTGGATTCTTCTGGTGAGGAACCTCTGTGGTCTCTCCAGCTGCTGCATGTGCTTTGCAAGGTACATGCTGAATGGGGTGTTGTACTCAATAATGGACCTTATAAGGGAAGAATACAGGGATGTTATGACCTCCTTGTCCCTGGATAAGATACCCTTACTTATGAGGTGGGCCATGTAAAAAGCTTTCCGTACAATGGAAACAACATGGTGGTCACAAGTCAGGCTGCTATCAATCTGGGTGCTCAAATTCCTCTCGACTGACTGAGTGTTTAGAACATTGTTATTAATGTGATAATTTGTGGGGATATCTCTCTCCCCAAAGGGGATGATGATGCATTTTTTGTATTCAACTTGAAGCCATGTTTATGGCACCTGTCATTTGTTTGGGTGAGACCCTCTTGGAGGATGTCCATGTCACTAGGGGAATTGATGACAGCTCCCAACTTCCAGTCATCTGCAAGATTTGGTCAGCCATAGCCCACTGGTTTTGGCCTGTACCTCAGAAAAGTATATCCCAAATAACAGAGGCCCTAAGACCGAACCCTGGGGTATGCCACTCGATACGGGTCTACTGCTTGAGGTGGTTTCCCCTATTTTGACTAGGTAGGTTCAATCAGTGAGCCAGTTGGCTACTCATCTGGTAACTTACAGATTGATGCCTAGTTGAGAGAGTTTATCTATTATGCCCAAGTGGGGAACAGTGTTGAAGGCTTTGGCCAGGTCAAGGTAGGCAGTGTGCACTGTCTTCCCCTCATCCATGGCTTTGGTGACTGTCTCAAAAAAGTCAACCAAATTTAACAGACATGACTTCCCCTTGACGAAGCCAAACTGTGTGGGATCGAGTGTTTGGCAGTTGCCAATGTCCTTGTTAATGAGGTCCATGATAATCCATTCCATGGCCTTGCAGATCAGGCAAGTTAGACTTATGGGTCTATCTATAATTTCCTGGATCAGTGGACGCTCCACCTTTGTGTAAAGGGATGACAGTGGCTGTCCTCCACTCAGCTAGGACAAAACCGGTACTCAAGCTTTGGTTGAATAGGGCACATAATGGTGCTGCAAGTTCCTGCTCTTTTAGTGTTTCACTGAAAATATCTTTGCTGAAATTGGTTGTATTTCATACTTGATTATAGATAAGCCCCAGGATTTAGCAAGCTCTGCAGGGTGTGCAGGAATAGTGCAAGCGCTGCTGGAGGCAATATGGCCACCGAGAGATTTAGGAAAAAGCTTCTGGGACATGCACAAGCACTGCTGCACTATTCCTGCATGGACACAGCTCCTGTATGCTAATTACCCCATCTTCAGGTGAAAACCATGCAAATGAGATGAAGTAGCGATCCAGGAAGCAGGCAGTCATCCATACAGGATTAGTGTAACCTGCAGAAATGTACCCAGTTAGTAACCAAGGACATTTCTGCAAACTACAAAATGGAGCCATGATAGCTCCAAATAAAGGGTGTATATAATGTGGAAGGCATGCCAATGTGGCCAAATATATGGCCATTGGCATGGAAAATAGTGCCAAAATAACAAAAAATAACTTTTTTTTTTTGGCCGATTTTGGCCGGTTAAGCATAGGGCTGTGGCACGCAAATGGGATGGGCCCGAAAATAAAAAAAAAAAACCTTGAAAAAAGCATTCTAGCGAAAATCGCAATTTTGCCATTATACTCAATGGCAGGCAGAAGACAACATGGCCACTGAATAGTGGTTGCTAAGGGGGAAGGCTCAGTGTTAGACTTGTAACTATGCATTAGCATTCAGTTCTATGCAAATGAGGGGAATGATACTGAATCACAGATTTCCCCTCATTGATAGCCAGCACCCAACCGTGTAAGTGCAGGAATACCATGGTGCAAGCCTAAGAGTTAGCTGACATCATAGGGGTGTGTCAGGCATACTGTAAGCTTATTGGAGCACTGTGGCTTGGGTTTGCCCTTAGCTTAGCAGAGCTAAGTAAGGGGGTGTGTCTGAAACTGCCTAGCAGTATTTACATTGCCTAAACTGGTGTGCATGGAGCACACTGGGTTTTAAACAAAATAAAAAAAAAAAAACATGAATTAGCAGCTCTATTCACATCTGAGCACTGGGAATGTGCTGCTGGGTTTAAACATGAAGGCAATAGAAAGAGAAAACAGTTTGCCCATTGTGCCTCCCATATTGTCAACCTATATACAGATACCCTGCAGAAACAAGTTGCTAGCTGTAGGTGTAGAACACACAATCCTGCACTGGATTACAACCTACCTGGAATGGACTTACACACTCAGTACAGAAGATCATACTGGGCATGCTCCTACACTTAAAGAAATGTGCTGATGTCAATCACTGTACACAGTTGCATTTGGTAGCCCTCAGCCCTATATTGTCTGCGGTGCTTGTGATAACTGGATAACATGAAGGTACAAATCAGTATTCATCTAGCATTCGTACACCCAGTCATGTCAAATGTAAAGTCATGTGTGACTGAGTGTTGTGTGGGTGTTCCCAGAGGAATGGTATATGGCCCAGTCATACACAATGCACTTCCCATAACCCATGTTAGCACTCATGCTGATGTCAGTCACCTTGAAATAACCCTCTGGCCAATTTCCAGCCACATAAACTCCTTGGCGCATGTGATAACTGCATAATGCTACAGTGTAACTTAGTAGTCAAGTAGGAGTTCTAATCCCAGACATGGTAACTGTGAAACTCTGTGTGTATATAGGTTCATAGGTTCATACTAGGCTATCTGCCATAGGGCATTTATAAGCCTAGCCAGAGTGTGTTTGGCTTTCGCCACCCATTTTAAATTAATTTTGCTATGCCCTTTTTCGAGGTTAGTATACTGTGCCTCTGTCTAACAGTGACACAGAAGTGATACCCAGGGTAAACCTACGATCTCCCATCCACTCATCAAGATTCCTCTTGAAGAGAGTCAATGAGGGACTTTGCCTAACCTGGACTGGGATTTTGTTCCAGAGTGAAGGGAGCCTCTGGGTTATGAATCTGTCCCTCCAGCATGTCCTATTTATTTCATTGCTGAGGTTCAAGTCTCTCGAGCGCGTAGTTCGATTTTCTGAGGTGCAGCATGTCCATTAATTCCGGGTTGGACGTGGCTTTATACGTCAGGCACAGATCGCCTCTGAGCCACTGAGTAGAGCAGGGGTTTCTTTAACTGGGCAGCATATGGCATCTGTTTGAGCCCTTTGATCCTCTTGGTGAGGTACTTTTGGGGTCTTTCCAGTTGCTGCAGGTGTCTGGTAAGGTACATCCCAAAAGGGGCATTGTACTCAATTATGGGCCTGATGAGGGATGAGCAAAGAGGCACGATGACCTCCCCTGATCTAGATGTGAATCCCTTCATGATTAGGTGGGCTATATAAAATGTTTTTCTAACCACTTTGGCCACGTGGTTGTCAAATGAGAGATTGCTATCAACTTGGGTCCCCAGGTCCCTAATTACTTCTTCTGTACTTAATGGATTACCACCTATGTGGTAATTTGTGGGCACTTTGTTTTTGCCAAAGGGGATGACTATACACTTTTTGGCATTTAGCTTGAGGCCATGGCTCTGGCACCAGTTGTCTGTTACTATGAGGCCCTTTTGGAGGATGCTTGTGTCGGTTGGAGTCTCGATTATGGCGCCCAGTTTGCAGTCATCTGCGAACTTGGTCAGCCACAGTCCTTCCGTGTTGGCCTGTACCTCCGAGAAATATATACCGAACAAGAGAGGTCCCAGGACTGAGCCTTGTGGGACGCCACTTGTAACTGGTTTGGAGTCTGACATGGCTCCAGCAATTCTAACCATGTGGGTTCTGTCCTTGAGCCAGTTTGCAACCCATCTAGTGACATAGGAGTTTATATTTAAGCTGGTGAGCTTATCTATAATGCCTGAGTGGGGTATTGTATCGAAGGCTTTTGCGAGGTCCAGGTAGGCTGTGTGGACCACCTTCCCCTCGTCAATGGCCTTGGTGACTGTTTCAAAGAAATCGACCAGGTTTAAGAGGCAGGATCTGCCCTTAACAAAGCCAAACTGGGTAAGATCCAGTGTCTGTAGGTCCTCAATATCTTTATTTATGAGGTCCATGATGATCCTTTTCATAGCTTTGCAGACCAAGCTAGTCAGGCTTATGGGGCGATAGTTTCCAGGATCCGTTGAGGCACCACCTTTGTGGAGAGGGACCACTGTTGCTGTACGCCACTCTTTGGGTACATATCCTGTAGTAAGGCTGAGATTGAACAGTAGTTTTATGTTTGGGTTTAGCTCTTCTTGGAGTTCATGTAGGATGCAGCCCAGGACACCGTCTGGTCCCATTGATGCTGTGTTTTTTGCTTTGGAGAGGGCAGCTCTTACCTGAGCATCTGAGATGTCAGGGGGGGGCAGCACTCTGCTGGGATAGATATTTGCCCTTTTGGTGGCGGGGAGAGAAGTTTGCGCTGAACCTGTCAGCTAGGATGTTGGCAATGTCTGTGGGTTCTGTGTATTTTTTGTCATTTTGGACTAATTCTGAGCATATCTGGGAATTCCCACCCAGGTTCCAAACATAACTAAAGAAAGCCTTATGATTATCCTTAGTGTCCTGTGCAATTTTTCTCTCAAAGCTGGCCTTAGACGATTTTATGAGTGCCTGTAGTTTTTTGGTAATACTGATCAGAGATGCCTTCCCTTTTTGGGATTTTGCTCTATCATGTAGTAGCTTCCTCCTTCTATTGTATAGTTTGTTTATGACTGGGGTCGACCAGACAGGACGTCTGCCTTTGGAGGATTGGGTCTTGGTTTTATTTGGGATTGCATGATCCATGCATTCCTGAAGGTGTTCATAGAATGCGTTTATAAAAGATTCTGCGGTCTGGGCCATATTTTCCACACGCCCGGGGGCTTTGAAGGATTCCACCTCGGTTTTGAGGAGTGTGAAATATGTGTACAGATGAATGCTTTTGAGGCTATTCACAGTCACATCACTTCCCATAGCCCCACGTTAGCAAGCCTGCTGATGTCATCCACCTTGAAATGCACCTTTGGACAAGATTTTGAGGCCATTCACAGTCACAACACCTGCCATAGCCCCACTTTAGCAAGCCTGCTGATGTCATCCACCCTGAAATACACCTTTGGAGAAGGGCCAGTGCTATAATCTGCGTGATGCATGTGATAACTGCATAATACTATAGTGTAATGTACTAGACTAGTAGTCAGGTAGGTGTTCTAATCCAAGACACGGTAACTGTGAAACTGTGTGTGTGTGTGTGTGTGTGTGTGTGTGTGTGTGTGTGTGTGTGTGTGTGTGTGTGTGTGTGTGTGTGTATGTGTGTGTGTGTGTGTAAAAATAAATGATTTTAGGCTATTGATAGTCACAACACTTCCCATAGCCTCACTTTAGCAAGCTTGCTGATGTCATCCACTTTGAAATACACCTGTGGACATGATGGTGAGGCTATTCCCAGTCACAACACCTCCCATAGCCCCATTTTAGCAAGCCTGTTGATGTCATGCACCTTGAAATATACTTTTGGACAAGGGCTAGCCCTATAATTTGCATGGCGCATGCGATAACTGCATAATGTTATAGTGTAATGTACTAGTTAACCAATGTAATTTTGCCTCTCTGGCTTTGTCTCCAAACCTTCCAACCTGGGCTGACCCTCTAATATACTTATTCCT